>NW_027189161.1:710113-803181 GCF_040958095.1 Procambarus clarkii | reverse complement strand
AGCACTCGGAACAAATTACTGTCGAAGCTTTGCGTGACGAGGTTTTAGAGAAGGTCATCAAGGTCATTATTCCTGAAAAATATATAGATACTCAAACGAAATACCACATCAACCCTTGCGGAGAATTCATCATGGGTGGACCTCAAGGTAACGTTGGGCTAACTGGTAGGAAAATCATCGTTGACACTTACGGTGGGTGGGGCGCTCACGGCGGGGGAGCATTCTCTGGCAAAGATTACACAAAGATTGACCGCTCAGCGGCCTATGCCGCCCGATGGGTTGCCAAGTCACTGGTGAAAAACAAATTATGTAGACGCTGTTTGGTTCAGGTATCTTACGCCATTAGTGTTGTGCACCCCATAAGCATCAGCATCTTCCACTATGGCACCTCACAGTACACATCAAAACAGCTTCTGAAGATTGTTAACCACAACTTTGATCTACGACTAGGACATATTGTCAAGGAGCTGGGCTTAAAGAGACCAATTTACAGTGATACGTCGTGTTATGGACATTTTGGACGGCAACAGTTCTCTTGGGAGCAGCCCAAGAAGTTGACCATCCCTGAATTTTAGAGTCAAATAATTCTTAAGGATGACTATCATTTTTACGTTTTTCATCAAGTCCCTGTTAATATGGGAGAACACAATGTCTATGCTTGATTCACAACTCTCCTAAACATGAGAGTGAAGTTATACAACTTGAGAACACTTTCCCACCAGGAGACTTGAACCCTAGCCAGCACAGAAGCCTGGTGGGAACCTTTAATTTTATATTCAATTGATAGTTTTATATACTTTTTTGACGTTTTATATACCAGAGTATATAAAATCTCCGGGCCTTTTATATATCAGAGTAAATAAAATTAAAATGACTCTATAAGACCAGCGTCTGGGTCAAGATAAATACGTTTTCTTCCACTAAACTGAATCCAGTTTTTTTTATCTTTTTTTCGGTGGGGGGTTCTATGTCCTCCTCCTCCAACTGTTTGTGGTTCTCCTCCTCCTCCTCCTCCTTCTCCTCCTCCAACTGTTTGTGGGTCTCCTCCTCCTCCTTCTCCTCCTCCAACTGTTTGTGGGTCTCCTCCTCCTCCTTCTCCTCCTCCAACTGTTTGTGGGTCTCCTCCTCCTCCTTCTCCTCCAACTGTTTGTGGGTCTCCTCCTCCTCCTCCTCCTCCTCCTCCTTCTCCTCCTCCAACTGTTTGTGGGTCTCCTCCTCCTCCTTCTCCTCCTCCAACTGTTTGTGGGTCTCCTCCTCCTCCTCCTCCTCCTCCTTCTCCTCCTCCAACTGTTTGTGGGTCTCCTCCTCCTCCTCCTCCTCCTTCTCCTCCTCCTCCTTCTCCTTCAACTGTTTGTGGGTCTCCTCCTCCTCCTTCTCCTCCTCCAACTGTTTGTGGGTCTCCTCCTCCTCCTCCTCCTCCTCCTTCTCCTCCTCCAACTGTTTGTCGGTCTCCTCCTCCTCCTCCTCCTCCTCCAACTGTTTGTGGGTCTCCTCCTCCTCCTCCTCCTCCTCCTCCTTCTCCTCCTCCAACTGTTTGTCGGTCTCCTCCTCCTCCTCCTCCTCCTCCTCCTCCTTCTCCTCCTCCTCCAACTGTTTGTGGGTCTCCTCCTCCTCCTCCTCCTCCTTCTCCTCCTCCAACTGTTTGTGGGTCTCCTCCTCCTCCTCCTCCTCCTTCTCCTCCTCCAACTGTTTGTGGGTCTCCTCCTCCTCCTCCTCCTCCTCCTCCTCCTTCTACTGTTTGTGAAGTTTTTACCTTTCCTACTCCTTCTCCTGCATTTTTTAATTCTCCTCCTCCATGTGATTCTTTTGTTTGTTCTTCTTTCTCGACTTCCACATAAATGTTAAATTTAATGCTAGCAAATGTGTCTGAGGAATTAATATTCTTAGCTAACATTTTACATTCCACCTCATTATGACCGTCTTCGAGTTCAAGTTTCATAACCACGAATGGGGGTAGTGAATTTTCTTTCATTGGGAAACTGTCCGAATAAAATCCACAATTAAATATATCTTGACTTGCAGCATGGGTACATGATATCAACAATTTGTTCATGTAAAATCGTTTTCCTTCCTTTCGACATTTTTTACGTGATGCCTCTAAATTGTTCTTTAATTTGACGTCTTTTATTTCACGTCGATCTGTATAAATATCAGGTGTGAAATTATGGAAATTCCATGGAAATATTAATATAATTGGATTTTTTGTATAATATCCCCTATCAATATTAGAATTTGTATATAGTTTATTTATGTAATATGCAGAATAACCATTGGTAAAGTTGTGGATTTCATCATAATAACTAAGGAATTTATTAAAGGGTTGAATTAGTGTCTTATCAGTTTCAGTAATAGTTTTAGGATTATACGAAATTGGTGGTTTGGGAACAATAAAGAGACCTTTATAAGTTTTTATGTCTTCGATAAATGGCGAGAATAATGATTCTATAAGTTTGAATTTCATTTGGGATTTTCGAAGTTTAGACGAATCTGTGGAGGATTGTAATAATTCTTGAAGTAATTCATGAGGTTGTTCGACGGATTCCATTTGACTGATGACGTGAGGAACGCCAGAGGACTCATTTTCACTTGTTTGTAATTCTACTCCGCCTTCTTCTCCTCCTCCTCCTTCTCCGACATCTTGTAATTCACCTACTCCTCCTCCTCCTCCTCCTCTTCCTCCTCCTCCTCCTCCTCCTCCTCCTCCTCCTCTTCCTTCTCCAGTGTCTTGTAATTCTCTTCCTCTTCCTCCTCCTCCTCCTCCTCCTTCTCCGGCATCATGTAATTCTCCTCCTACTCCTCCTTCTCCAGTGTCTTGTAATTCTCTTCCTCTTCCTCCTCCTCCTCCTCCTCCTTCTCCGGCATCATGTAATTCTCCTCCTACTCCTCCTTCTCCAGTGTCTTGTAATTCTCTTCCTCTTCCTCCTCCTCCTCCTCCTCCCTCTCCATCGTCTTGTAATTCTTCTGCTCCTCCTTCCCCTGCATCATGTAACTCTACTCCTTCTCCTGCGTTGTATAATTCCCCTCCCACTACTCCTACGTTGTGTAATTCCCCTCCCACTCCTCCTCCTACATCTTTTATTACCTCAATGGACTTTGGTGTTGTGTCATGGCTGATGGAATTGTAATTGTTTTCCTTTTTATATAATTTTTTAGTATTTTTAGATTTTTTCCGTGAATTAATGACTACTATAACTGTTAGGAAAATAATTAATATTATTAACATAATAATTGTTGACAGTAGATTATTCATTCTTAATTTTCTCTTTTTTTTAATTATATGATTTTTAATTCAGATATTTTTAAAAAATAAAGTAATTATGCAACCAAAGTCAAATATGTTATTGTTTTTATCCTGTTGAGTAGTTTTCCAGTATTAAGTGATATTGGATATTATATTAAATATTGGAATACCATTCAATATTGAATGAGTAATTCAATGTTGAATGAGTCATTCAATGTTGGATTGTTTTCCAGTATCCAGCACTATACTATATACTCTATACTATGTCGATATTGATTAGTTTTCTGGTTAGTATCCAATGATATTGGATAGTATATTCAACATTGAACGTGTGCAGATGTGACAGCAGTCACAAACACCCTGATGGATAGTTGAAAAAAAAGAGATTTGAATCCCTGATTAAAAAAAAAAAAACTACTACTACTACTACCATACTTAAATTACTTACTGTTTTGCTTACTGAACACTGTAATACAACAGGTGTTGATGCAAACTCTAATCCCCAAAATGCCGTCCCTACCACAGGTGTTATTAGAAAACATATTTGCACTTGTTCCATATCGTCATCTTTTAATTATTTGTTCCAGAGTTTGTAAAATTTGGAGCCATGTTATTCTTGACTCGTCATACATGCCATTCCGCACTCTTTATCATCGATTAATATGGGATTCATATACTCTTTTCCCTAGTCCACTTCTACATAGCAATGAAGATGGTAATTTGTCTCTTTACAATGCATCCTATATTGTGGAACAATTATGTTACATCAAATACAACATAACCGATGGAAGATACTGTATGAGAGGCCTTCTAAAGATGATCGAGACTAAAATGAATAACTGGTCGAAAATGGGTCAAGAAAAAAAAGACTCTGAACTATTTGAGTTATTGAATGATCATCCTATGTTTACATCAACATTAAAAACAATGACGAGTGTTAATCATCCTTTAAAAGGTATGATAAACAAAAACAATGTGTGGTCTTTAGTGACAGCTATGACAATGTTCTCTCGGGATACAGATGAAATTTTACAATTGTTAAATATTTGTCTTCGAATGTATCCCACATCAACTGTTCTGGATATTTTTTATGGATATACAGTTATTTTTCTTTTTTCTTTTCAAAACTTACAGCAATCTAATATTAATCATTATAAGGTACATTCTGCACTCTATCTGACAGAAAATATAATTCTTCAATCGTCAGAACAAACATATTATTGTGAACAGGCCCTTCTAATCAATCATGTTCCAAGTAAAGGTGAAATTACACGTGTCGATTATGTTCCTGGAGTGGATATAGTCAGTATAGTTTTGAAGATAGTAAAGCGGCATTCATCTTTGCAATTTTTAATTATCGAATCGCAGCCACAATCACCACTTGTACAACAGTTACCGCAAAATGCTATTTGTTCATTTTCTATGTTTAATTCTTTTTCTTTTTCTTTTGATGTATTGGTGCTTATGCCAGATTCTTCTGATATTAATAGGGAGGAAGACTGGAGACAAAAATTGAAAGAAATTTCAGTAATCAAATTTAGAAACATTTTATCTGAACAAAATAAACCCTGCTATAATTTAAATATTAATGTATATCTACTAATGGTAAGTAAGAGGAATCAGGATTTATGTTGGATTATGTATTGTATTTTGGGACTACGTAACTTTATAATTCCTGTAAGTACTGAAATGTGTCAGGTGCAAGAAAGGAGTTGTGAAGACAATGTTTTAGTTATTTGTTCATCTATTTCAAGTATATATATGTACTGTTATGACCATTATTGTAATTCTTATATGGAAAAATTTTGTGTTATTACAATAGATGGGAGTTTTCAAAGATTTCTAGATGATGTTCTCTCTATATATAATTTATATGACCGACATGAATATGATGGTGAATGCAATTGTTGGTTACCACCTCCGTTAACTTACAGTGAGATTTATAGTGCCTATGCATTATCTTATCATAGAACACCAGATTTTATATTTTGGTTAAAAACAAAATGCACCTTTAATGGTGAATATCATCCAAGTTATAATTATTATATCATTTATACAGATATGTTAATAACATTTCAAACTATGCCAACATTTTCATTAGTTCGATTATTTAAAGGAAAAGATGTAATTTGTGAACATCATATGATTGCAACAATCACTAACAATTTAAAATTTGATGTATTGGAAATTGAATTGAATAATTCATTTGAAAAAGATATTAATACAATTCTTGGACAACAATTGGCGACATTTAATGAAATTAATATAAGTGAACGCCACTACTGTCTTCATTGTTCTAAATCTCTAAAGGATGAATATTTTGCTCTAAAACAAAAAATCAATTGGTGTGATATGGTAGCGGTAAGATTTACACGTTTTAATAGTTTTGATTTAATATGTGCTCAATGTGCAAATATCAATGATGAGGAATAACTGTATATTAATATTTTATTTCATCCTATTTTATATAAAAAAATGTACATTTAAACTGACCATATATTAATTATTATATTATAAATATAGATATGTTACAACAGGTTGTCAAACTATACCAACTAACTTTGTATTTTAGTTACCATCTCAATGAGGTTTATAGTATTTATACATTATCATAGAACACCAATTTTTATATTTATGGGGGGTTAAATTAAGTTCTGAGTCGGGGTCAAGGATGGCAGTAGCGACACTTCACTGATGAAGAAGATGATGTGTTCATGGACGCTTGCAAAAATAAGGACGTAGAGAATCTGGCCATATTATCGACTTGATAGAGAGATTCTTGGATGCACCCCCATCCCCCTTCCCCTACCTCCACGTCTTAGTCTCACTATATTTTATGGAAAGATAATAATAACACAAATGAGATTATAATAGAGATAGTAATTATTGTATACCTGGGATGGAAGGTATATAAACAGGCAAATTATGAGGGTTTATAGACCAGTTCATCTGTTCCTGTAATCACAGTAAGTACTGTTCCTGAGTGTAGTCGTATACCAAAAACAAATTTATTTACCATACCATTTGATTTTTTATTAAATAAAAAAATAATGGGAGATGTTATTACTGATTCACAAGTTAAAATTTTAGTTGGTAAATATTTTATTGATATATTAAATTATTCAATTAATCTTTATAATTATAATATAAAGCATATTTATTTGCTAATGTTTGATATGTTAGATAGTGAATTTAATAATATTATATCAGTTATGTTTGACACATATATAGATATATGTCAAAATATTGGGTTTTTAATAATAAATGGAAAATGGGATCATTACCGATGTGAATTTATTCTTGATTTTATTCGAAGACAATTTAGTTATTATTTATACAAACTCCTAAAAAGAATTCATATTATCAAATTATACATTATTCTCTTAGAAAATACGTTACGATATCAAGGATGGGCTCTTATGGAATCTATTTGGATTATACAAGGAAAAATACCTTATTCTCTAATTAGAAAACCTATATTGAATGAAAGATGTATTAAACCCATTCTTCTGTCCCATACCGATATATATGACCTAAAAGATAATTTAAGTAATGTATATAATCGATCACCTACTGTAAAATATGTCAATGAAGTAACAAGAATTGTTATATATAATTTGTATAATTTACTTATGAAAAAATTTAAATGTGTAAATTGGTTAGAGACTATTCTTCTCTGTTCTCTCCCAAAACAAAATCTTAAAAGATTAAACTGCCTTCCTAAAACAAAATCTGAAAACAATTTAGAATGTTTAGGGGATATTCTTCGAACTATTGATCTTCATATATATAAAGATGGGGAAGTCTATAAATATAAGAAACATCGCTGATTTATGTATGTATGTGTTGTATGGTGTGGAAATAATCTAAATCATATTTTTTTCTTTTGTCTACAGGATGTTTAAGTAAGAATAGACTTATTGATTGGCTTCCATCATCATCATCATTATCATCATGATGTTGCTGTTAGAAGATTTCATTTGGCAACCACTTTCATATGAAATTCAACTGTATTTAGATGATGTTTATAGTACACACATATTTAACCTGTGGACAGTTCTTTGTGGTCTTTTTTGGTATTATTCAGGGCTTAGAGAAGTGAATTTTGTTGCACTTCTTTTTTGCCTAATATGTGAAAGAAACAGAGAAGTTTGCAGGAAGCAAGTTCAATATATGGTTATATATTTCTGCTTAGGAATTGGTATATGTACTATAGATGACACAAATGTCTTATTTCTAGTAGCATGTTTAATGCTTACTTATTTTATGTGGAAATTAATCTATGGAGTACATGGTTATTATATGGTTTTAAGTATGGGATTAATGTTACTCCTTTTTTTTTATATGAACTGTTATCAGGTTATATTAACTTTATTTTATTTCATTATTCTATTTTACAGTACATATATCATAATAATCAAAGAATTTCCTGAAGGCAACCAAACAGATTTATTTCATGGTGCATTTTTACATTTAATAATGTTAATGATACACCCAAAGAAAAAGAAATCCTCTCTACCTAAGTTAGTAAATATTGAAGTTGATTTAGATCACATTCTGTTGCAAGATCTTTCAGTTGCACATGTTCCATTCTGGGGACATCATATAAATAATAAATTTTCACCTCAATTCCACCCTGAACTACCAATAGATGGTTATCCACGTTCATCTTTCTTTTCTGAAGATGAACGATTATCTTGGCAAGGTGAGATTGCTTATTTCCAGCCGAAATCTACTGTCTTAAATTGTGCATCAAAAATAAGATTAGAACATCTTCAAAATATATGTAATTATGCTAACGATTGTTATTGGTAAGAGCACATTTTTATTTTTGGAAAGCATATACTTACCAAGAAGGAACTTGATGAAATAATGAGTTTTATAAACCCAAAGGACACTATGGTGTCTATTTATGCTCGTGGTGGATGGGTTGAGAGTTTTTTGCTGAATCGAGGTGTGAGCATTATTCCAACAGAAAACACAGAAAGATTAGAGTATATAACTGCAGTTAAATGGTTACCAAACGGGTATATTAGGCATATAGTTAAAGAAACTTGTATTAATAAAGAATATTCAAATGCCAATATACTTATAATCAATGAACCAATTGGGAATTTTTATATGACTATCGTTAGTATACTTAAAAATTTCAAAGGACGACTAGTGATAATGTTTGGTTCCAACTTTCCTATGGTTATTAAAAGTGTTTTAAATGAAAAATACATTCATGTACAAACATCTAGTGTGCCCATTTTTATTAGGTCTACTGTTCATTTTTATATGAGAATAGACATATGATTATTGGAGTTATTATTGTGTAGAAATATATAATGAGAATTGATGACATTATTAATAGTTTTGATTTTTTAAATTAGGCACCCCCAAAAAATTCCTGGCTTGTACTAATGTGAGGTTTAATTTAAGGTAAATAAGTTAATAAAGGATGATTCTGACTTTAATTATATACAGTTATAATTACCCTCAACATCTCAATGGTAATAATGATTTAAGTAAATAAAGCCAGTGACAAATCACAGTCAGGCAGAACAAGTACAGCCAGTGACAAGTAAGTCAGGAAGAACAAGCACAGCCAGTGACAAGTCAGTCAGGCAGAACAAGTACAGCCAGTGACAAGTAAGTCAGGAAGAACAAGCACAGCCAGTGACAAGTCAGTCAGGCAGAACAAGTACAGCCAGTGACAAGTAAGTCAGGCAGAACAAGCGCAGCCAGTGACAAGTCAGTCAGGCAGAACAAGCACACCCAATGACAAGTCAGGCAGAACAAGCACAGCCAGTGACAAGTCTGGGCTAAGTTTTTATAATTACAAAGCTTAAAAGAACAAGAGGTCATAAAGTGTTTGTGATGATTAAAATTTTATTAGAATAGTTGTTTTTTCAAGGATATTTTCATCAATATATATCAAAAGTTAGAAGAGCTTTAATTAAAAATTAGGTAACTGTTACTTTAAGCACTGTAATCTGAATGAATTTCATCTTGTGGGTGAGCTGATAGATAATTTATTACCAAAGTTTTCTTAAGACCTCTATCCTTAACAACTTTCCAAGTGTTTTTTTTAAAGCTGGTCTCCTCATTTCTTTTCGCCTGATGCTCTTTCAACTGCTGTACTTCGTCCCGTAGGTAATTTAATTCTGTCCTCAGAGCTTCAACTAGTTCAATTATTAAAACATCCATAATGTATAATAAATAGCTTTAAAACGGAGGAGCTTTGGCTAGCACACTCTCTCAGTCTAGGATGAAAGTAAAATGTTCCTCGAAAAAAGGTTTCATTTTATTCTTTTGTAACAAAAAAACTTATTATATTCTCGAAACTCCACTACACCCAGCTTCTACATTCGAAGGACTATACAGCTCTATTTTTGCTGCATATGGTAAAAATATTTCATAGCAGATTCCAATTCTTTAGTAGATCTATTAATTTGTACTAAAAAATATATACAGTACATGGTTTAACTAATTCAAATTTTTCTTTTATTTATTACTGACAATGAAGAAAATTTTAAAACCTTAACAATCAAAACCAACTAAATGTTAACAACTATTTTTCTTTTTTTTTCTTTTTTTGGATGATGATGATGATGATGATGATGATGATGATGATGATGATGATGATAATGATGATGATGATGATGATGATGATGATGATGAGGGCAAAGTCAATGGGGTTTGAGGTTCTTCAGATAATATTGGGAATGATTGTTTTATAGTTTGTATAACCAAATATTTTATTCGCTTTGCAGAAAGTTCTTTCTCCTTTTTCTTTTTCTCTTCCTTCTTCTTCTTCTTTTCTTCCTTCTTTTTTTTCTTTTCTTCCCTCTTTTTCTTTTTCCTTTCTTCCTTTTTCCGCTTCCTTGTTATTTTCTCATCTTGGTTTGAAAGAGATAATAAACTCACTTCCCTTGTTATTTTCTCATCTTGGTTTGAAAGAGATAATAAACCCAAAGTGGATGATGAATTTCCAGATGTGGATCCTGCTCCTGAGATAGATGGTGACACTGTTGGTGGCAATGAATGTACATGCTTTAAATTTCCATCAGCATGTATCTGAGGTACATTGTAGCTTGTATTTGTATTTGAAAGCTGTTGATCTTTAGATACTAATAATTGTTGTTGTTGTGGTTGTTGTTGTGGTTGATTAACATATACATCTTCATTCCAATCTGAACTTGAAATTGTATTTAGAGATAAACCCAAAGTGGGTAATGTATTTCCTGCTCCTGAGGTAGATGGTGACACTGTTGGATTAAGGAATGTCAATGAATGTTCATGATATAAATTTGGAGGTGCATTGTAATAGGTATTTGAAAACTGTTGATCTTGTTGTTGTTGTTGTTGTTGATTAACATATGCATCTTCATTCAAACCTGAACTTAATATTGTATTTTCAGGAAACGACACCATTAGTTGTTGATAATCATTATTAATTGATTCACCTGCTTTACTACAATATTTATCAATTATATAATTCAGATCTGTTTCTTTTTCTTCTTCAATTTGTATGTTAGGTTGATGATAATTACACTTCAAATTGGCTGCTGGTAAATTGGTGGTTTCTGATATTAGTTGATAATTTGAGCTTGAAGTAGATGGCAAATAAATGTTGTTATTTTTTTCTCCTCCTCTTGTGGTGTTAGTTTCTGAGGGAAAGAGGGCATCAATGAAATCAGGAATTTGATCCAAAAAATCTTCTTCTCTATGTTGTTGCTGTTGTTGTTGTTGCTGTTGTTGTTGTTGTTGCTGTTGTTGTTGCTGTTGTTGTTGTTGTTGCTGTTGTTGTTGTTGTTGCTGTTGTTGTTGTTGTTGTTGCTGTTGTTGTTGCTGTTGTTGTTGTTGTTGCTGTTGTTGTTGTTGTTGCTGTTGTTGTTGCTGTTGTTGTTGTTGTTGCTGTTGTTGTTGCTGTTGTTGTTGAACATGATGAACTCCATTTTCCTGAGTTTTGTTTGCAATTCTTTTAAATGTTGTTATATTTTTCTTCACCTTATTTTCCAAAACTGATTCTTCATCATCAGATTCCAAAGCAGCAGGAGCAGCAACAGCAACAGCAGTGGCAACGATGGTGGTCAGGGTAGTGGTGGTGGTGGTGGTGGCACTAGTAGTGGTGGTGGCACTAGTGGTGGTGGTAGTAGTAGTAGTGGTAGTAGTAGTAGTAGTAGTAGAAGTAGCAGATTTATCTAAATCTTTGTTTGTCAATGACCCTAATTCTTCCTTATTGCCTGTATCATGCTCATTATTATCTTCTTTACTGTTATCACTATCACCATCATCATCATCATTATTATTACTATTACTACTACTACTACTACTACTACCACTGCCACCACCACCACCACTACTACTACTACTACTACTACTACTACTACTACCACTGCCACCACCATCACTACTACTGTTACTGTTACTGTTACTGCTGCCTCTACTGCTGCCTCTACTGCTGCTGCTGCTGCTGCTGCTTCTTCTTATGCTGCTGCTGCCTATTCTTATGCTGCTGCTGTCTCTTCTGATGCTGATTCTTCTGCTGCTGCTGCTGCCTCTTATGATGCTGATGTCTTTTCTGTTGCCACTTCTACTTCTGCTGTTTCTTCTTTTTCTATCATCTTCATTATCCTTATCATCATGTAATAATAATGATGTAGTTGCTGATTCAGTAATGTTAGTTGTAGTTTTAGTGACTGAGGGAAGAATATTTCCATTTCCTTCGTTTTTGAATAAATTCCTGATTTGTATACCTAAAAAGTAGTCTTCTAAAACTTCCCGTTTATCTTGATGTATAAAACCAGATGAAATTATTTTTTGTAGGATAATTCTAGATAATCTATTCTTATCTATATCACAATTCTTATACTGAAATTGGTTCTTAATTATGTAATGTAAACTTTCCAGTATTATTTTAAAAGATTCTGTCAAATTCATATTCTTTGCAGAACATTTGGGTTTCACTTCATTCTTATGTAAGTCGATTATCTTCAGTATATTATTTCTATATTTTTGAAGTGGGAATTTTACTTCACAGCAGTTACATTCCATAATTGGAATGATTTCATTCTTCAATCTAAACCCTTCATGTATGAAAGTTTGTTTATTTCTTGATATTTGAGTCTTTAAATTTTCATACTTGGTTTTAAATAAAAAGGCTGACTCTTCAAAAGATTTATCATCATCATCGATATCATCATCATCATCATCATCATCATGCTTATCCTTTTTTTTCATTGCCTTTATTATATATAATATTTCATTAATTTTATCTAATGTAGTTGTATATACTATAAATGGTGCTCTCTTACACTCATGATCTATTATTTTCTGGAATGATATAAATATGCCATTACATTTTATGCAAATGTACCAACCATTGTTATTATCCACGTAAGAAAATGTGGATAATTTTTCCAACTGATCATTAATTATCCATATTTTATATTTTTGTTTATCTTCCAATTCTGGATAGGATAGGGAGATAATTTTTTTTATTCTCTTATGGTATTCTTGAACATAAGTCAGTGTTCTTATACTAGAGTACAGATGAGTCCCCTTTAATATAAAATATTTAGGGAGACCATCATAGAGTTGTTCTTCTGATGTAAAGGTGGTTGGTGGCACACTGGGGAGTGGATCTCGACGATTCACGTTGTTCTTAATTGGAGCCATTGAAAACAATAAAGCAGAAGAATCCCACAGGCTGGAGAATCATGCATGTGTATACAACTGGCATTGAGACATCTTGTAGTTTTTAGGTTGTTCAGTGTTCTCACAGAGTAAATCCGAACCCTAAAACAAAGAAAAAAGTGTCACTTTTTATTTTATTCGTTTAACATAAAGATAAAATAATAGTATATTATGCTTGTTTAACTTTTTTTTTTTAATATATAAACGATGTTTTTTTCATATGAATTAAGCCTAAACTTAAAAAATAAAGTATCTGAAATTAATAAATTTAAACAAATATATTTAGGTCTAGATAATAATAAAAAAGTTCAAGGGTTAGTTGTAAAAACCATGGAATATGGTTTTTTAACTAATTTAATGAAACATGAAAATATTGGGATTTGGCCACACAACTAGAAGAAAACTCTAATCACTAATTGGAAAGTTAGAGAGGTTAGAAACTTACTAAGAGCAATAGAATATTTAAATTTCATTAGAGGTCATAAAAAGATTAAGGAAGAGATAGTAGGAGATAAGGATATGTACACTTTATTAGGTTTAATTGATCTTGAAACTTGTGTTTTAAATTTACACAAAATATTAATGAGAGGATTGTTATCACCAGAAAAATGTGGTTATGTAAGTACCAATATACGCTGTACAAAGATTAGTAATAACACAAGTGTCAAGGGTTTGTATGTATATCCACATATCCATTCAATTCAGGATGGAGAAAATCGTATTTTGGCTATTTTGGACAATTACAATTCTACATTGACCCAAAAAATATTCACATTTTTAGGGCCAGAGGAAGAATTTGAATGGATTTTTAAATTAATTTCATGGTTTATCCTAGAAATGCTTACTCTCCATCCTTTTTCAGATGGAAATGGTCGTTTGACACGTCTTTTAGTCAATTATATATTGTCAACATTAATGCCATTTCCAACATCTATCATTGGGAATTTAGAATGGGCTATTATCCATGATCGAAAACTAAATACAAAAAAACAACGCCCACCTCTTAACATACTCAAATTAGTAATTGAAAGTGTCTTGTTCAATTGGCAAATGTATTTTTATCTGTTATCTGTGGTCAGAAAAAAATAATGAAACTTTATATTATATTCATATGTTTAATTCTTTCTTCAATAATATTAAATTACATTTATAAGAAAAATATGAGTAATAATCCAAAGATAGACTCGAATTTAATATTAATGTCACACCCTCCATATGAAAAGATTACAAGAAAGATGGATTGTACTATTAACAATATAGCATGCCAGAAAAATGAAGACTGTCAAACATTTTGCTCTTCTTCTTTAGGAGTTACTTGCATTAATAGTGTTTGTAATTATGACACTGATCATAAATGTTTAAATGGAGGATTTCCTATTAATTATGTTGGGGAAACTAATTTAATAACCACCATATGTGCTTGTATGGATAATGGACACTATATCGGTGAGCAATGTCAATACCAAAATTCCTTTCGACCAACGTCTCACAAAAGCTTCCCTATTAGCTAAAGACAGATGTATATTATTTTAAATAAAAAAAAAAAAAAAAAGATTTTCCCATCTATAAGTATACTACAATTTCACTATGTTGCTCTTTAAAATGAATGATCGATATTATACTAATCCACTTATTCAAAATTATGATCCGTTAAAACGAACTTATCAAGACTCACATATCAATCCCAATACTGGGACTTTTAATAAAATAACTCGTGATCTTCAAACTATAAGTTGTACTTCATCAAGAAAAAATAAGACGAGTTTATATGGTTTTGGATCACTAACAGATATGTGTGGGAAAAGAGAAATTGGTTTGATTTTATTAACAAATGGAACAGTTCATCATTTATATCGTAGATTTTGGGAGACAAACACTATAAGTGGTTCCCATGTCATACGTCTACCTAGTTTAGATTATATACATTTTATCTTGGATGTTGATTTAAAAAAAATGTGTACTCTTGAATCATTTCGTTTATCGACAGCTGAGTACCTAGAATATCTAACACTTAAACAATCAGGGTCATCCTTACAATTAACAACATCCATTGTTAATGGACAGATCTATTATAATACAAATTATGTCATATATGAACTTGTTTCTCATATTGTTTATTATTTAGGTCTAGACTGGCTACCAATTTATATTTTAGGTAAATCACAAACGTTTACTCAAGGATTTCATCTTGAAATACCCCACCTAACTCTTTCCTATTATGATTTTGCCCTAATGTCCAATTCATGTAAAGAACTCTTACCTACCCTCGTAGATATTACTACCAATTATAGTATTTTTGGCTCTCAAAAAATTCAACTGCAAACACCTTTAAACGAAATGGACTGCACCTATTTACCATATGCTGTTTTCCACAAAAATAATATTTACGATATGTCAAACTCACCACCCTCATATATTTTATCAAGTATGGGTGAAGTTTTTGACTTATTTAATATCTGTAAATATCATGAACCTTCATCCATTAGAGGATTCCCAACTATTATCGGATTGGATGATGATACATATGCTCTGGATGTTTTTCAGAAAAATGTTCAAACATTTATGCAAAACAAAGAAAATATTGATGACGCCGAAAATTATGTTACTATATATGAAAATTATGATAATTCTAGGGAGAGAGATGAAGAAAAAATACCAGATATAACAGAAGAAGATTTTTTCATGTTTTCCAATGTTAACAATATTATCAATAAAATTATAGTGGGTTTATTTTTTGTTACACTTAGTAAGGAATATAAACTTTCTATATATAAATCTCTTCATTTTCAAGAGGAACAAGAAGAAGAGAATAACCAACTCTTAATTATACTTGAAAAATATCCAAATAGTTTTATACATATTAACGAAATTCCGCATTACCTGATTCTTCTTACAAATGACAATGACGCTGAGGCAAACTTTGACTACGATAAAATACAAATGACAGCAAATCGTATTGAAAAAGTGTTTACAGTTCAACCTTTAAGGCAAACATCTATTCGCGGAACAGTTGCCAGTAGCAATATCAGTCGAGATACCAATTCTTTCTTGAAACGAATTCAGCCATTTACCATTGAACATATAACCCGTTTATGTTTGCAGAGTAAACAACATCTTCACACTGTCTTGTATCTTTTAGCATTGTTATATGTTAAAAAGATCCGTCAAAAGTCCCTGGGAATGACATTTCCTGACTACAATTATTTTATAGCCAAAATAATTAGAGATTTAAATTTTAATCACTTAGATACTGGACCACTTTATGAAATCATCTATCTTCTTAACCGATATCAGGAACACCAGCAAGTAAAAGAAGAATTAGAAGATTGGATAATTTTGTGTCTTCTAAATCTTCTAATTGTTAGTGATGTGGTATCAATGAAAGAAGCTTTTGATCTAGTAGAAAAAATTGATTCTCAAAGATTGGATTTTGTCATGAATATAAATGTGGAAGAGTTTGACAGTGACACTTATCGGGTAGTACCATCAGCTAATAGTAATTCACGTCCTACTAAAATTCCTCGGATTATAATAGCTTTTTCTTTCCTACAGAATTTTGGTATAACGGAATATAACAATTTTTTAGCTATATATAAACCTATTATATGTGATAAGAATTCGCGCCAGATTAATGTTTGGGATAATACTACTAAGAAGTGGTCTGTAGCTAATAATCACATAAATTCTTCTTTACTAGCACCAGACCTAGCTTACATTGCACGTCAAATTATTTTAATTGATAGCATACTACAACAACAACAACAACCACCACAATTACTGGAAAATGAAATGTTTCTTTCACTTACCTTACCACCAACACCACTACAATCCAACAGCAACTTATTACCACCTCCTCCTCCGTTATCACCTTCTCCATCAATAACCTCATCAATTTCTTCATCGAATTCAAACTCAAACCTTCCTTCTCCTTCAGCCAAAGGTAGAGTCAAAAAAAAAACTACTGATTCTACAAATAATAATAATAATAATAATAATAATAATAATAATAATTACAAGAAACGAAGTCTTATTCAGAATAGTCTTCTAAATTCTATAAAGAGTTTTTATGCCAACATGAAAATCTTGGATATACCTCGATATTTTATTGCTTCTTCTCAATGTTATATCATCAGCGGCAGTAGCAGTAGTGAGATGAACCAAATTTTTTATATCCTACCACTTCCCCTGTACAAATCATCAAATAATACAAATTCTGATACAAGACCAACTATTTATGATTGGAGTGAAGTATTGAAACTATTAGATCACATACCAAAATGTACCTTTTTTATGCAGCAATGTAATCCAATATTAAAAGATATTCTACATTACGAAAGCGAAAAAAAGAAATATTATAAGAAGTTGACAGTTGAAGAGAAACATAAAATTCTCTTACTTAGTCGTGAACAATATCATATAAACTTTATAGATCGATTTTGGAATGATGGTATGAATAGATTAGCTCAACTTGTCAAATATTATGTGCTAAAACAAATGGTTACTTCTTTAGAATCACTAAACCGAGTTTCAGAAAATATTAATATAGAAAATAAATATCAAGATCTTCTTAATAGACTCATTGAAGAATGCCGTCATGGAATAAAAAATCGTAAAATTCCAATCAAAGAAAGTATTTACCATCTAGAAGCTATTTTAAAAGAAAATCTAAAGGTAAATGGACGCTTTATACGAAAAGATGATGTTGGTGAACCAGTGAAACCTAATTGTAATTGTCAATTAGTTGATATTTTGTTAACACTAGCACAGATCTTTTGCTATGATGCAACTACTATGATTTATTTTTTTTCACTAATAGTAAAAGCATGCCATCGACAAAATGACAAGAAGATAACTTTGGGTATTGGAGATTCAAATTCAGGAAAAACTGCTTTATTAAATACTCTTACTCTAACTCTTGGTGATTTGACAGGTATTCTCTCAGTACATACAGCTCATAAGGGTCTCCAAGAACGGACCCATGATTTAGGAAGAGGTGGAAAAATGGTTAGAATGTGGTACATGGATGAACTGAGTACGACTAAAACCCTTAATTCTCTGTTTTTAAAGCAATTGAGCGGTCATGCCCCAATGTGGATTCGTCAAAACTATATGGATGGGGATACATATAATTTATTTATTTATTTATTTTATTTATTTATGCATATACAAGAATGTACATAAGGAATGTGAGGATACAAATATGGTAATTACAGTCTTGTAAAGCCACTAGCACGCGCAGCGTTTCGGGCAGGTCCTTAATCTAAGAAAATTTTAAGGAGGTAAATACTTGCAAAATTTATAGATAAAAAATGATAACAGATTACATGGAATGAAAAAAAAGATGAGAGAAAATTATAGGTACAGTATATTAAAGCACATAGGTAGCTATGATTGATTGCAATGACAGCTTAAAATGGTAGTTGACAACAAATTGGTAGGCACAATACAGCAGAAACAATATAAGATTGATTGCAATGACAGCTTGAATGGTAGTTGACAAAAAATTGGTAGTCACAATACAGCATATGGCTAGCACATAAAAGAAGACAGCAATGAACACAATGATAAGGTTGTTTGATATTACATAAAAATTAGGAGATTGGGTAACACTAGGTACAGAGCAAATTTAAAGCTCAGTGTAGGAAACTAAATAGATGAAGTTAGGTACTTTTTGGTTTTGCTTTTAAATAAGGCAAAAGTTTTACAGTTTTTCAATTCACTAGGGAGTGAGTTCCATAGACTAGGTCCCTTAATTTAGCAACACCTATTTTTTTGTTTGGCAACAATTGCCCAACTTTCAGCGAATATGACTCAGCCTTGATGCAACGACTTCGTTTCATTTAATCCGTGCGCGGTTTGATTCTGAAGTGCCTACGTCATTTCAATATTCAATTTTTCCCCAATTTCATCTCATGACTGATGATCGAAAGAAAAAGCGTCTGACTGAAGGAATGATGGCACTCTTTATTCATGCTAACTGTCATGATAAACTCAATTCACCCTGGTTTGTATCAATGAACCAGACTGTTAACTTTCTCACACTCCCAATTAACATTATGGAGGCAACTGAGTTATATTCACCAGAACGTGGAATTGTAGCCCAAATAATGGAAGAGTGCCATCTGGTAGAGAAACCATATAGTGGGTTCATTACCCTACATCGTCTATCAGTTCTTTTGTGTAGTTTCCCCAAGGCCCTTAAAAATATTTCATTGGCAGATGCTCATCTTTTTTTTTAAAACGTATACCAGGTATCATGGCTACCAATAAACAGCAATCGTTTGGCAAATATTCCACAATCCCATTTACCAATTAATGAACCAACTATTAGTATCATAGAGGGAATTTGTGAACAAAATTGTGAAATAAATGATAGAAATCTTGCTAGATTAACTCAAAATTAAATTAAACAGGTATTAAAAAAAAAAAAACAGGATATATACTCTATATTTATATGTGTGTGTGAAATGAAAATATACTGAAAAACGTATAATGTTTTCTTCACCTGGAAATAATAAATCGTCCCCTAAACCACAAATTGAAATAGAATCTCCAAAAAATGGAGAAAACAATAATAACAAACATAACAAATTAGAAAACCTTTTCAATGATTTTAAAAAACAAATAAAAACAGAAGATTTAATTTTTTTTAATTTGGATGATTCGACTTTATTAAATTTAGAAAGTGTATGTAAAATTATTAAAAAATAATTTTTTTTTATAAAATATATAAAAATAAATAGTATAAAATAAATGTCCAGTTCAACTAGGAGTCAATTAATTGTTTTTAATTTCCAAAATCGTAATGGAAAAGAAAAATATTTCCAAATAAGAATTTCAAAAACATATTCAACTGGAAATTTTAATAAAAAGTTTTTCCCACTGTTAACAGTAAAACAAGAAATACCACTAAGATTGTTAATTCATTACTATATTTCACTTAATATATTTACAGGAGAGGGATTAGGATCAGTAAAAAAAGGGGGAATTAATTATGGATTAATTAGGAGATTCAAAAGAGCCAAAGTAAGAGAAGATAGAAACAGTCCAACAGAAGATGATGAAATTCATAGAAATGTCATACAAGATAATATTGAAGATGAAGTAGACGAGATCAGTGATCCTGGTCCATCTAATGGAAATAAATCTTCTTATGGTCTACTCCAGAAGGGTGGAATAAATGCCCCCTCTCATAGAAATCTCAATTCTTCTTCTCGTCCAAGGGGTATTCAAAACAATGGTACTTATATTTTCCCTCAATCGGAATCCAATAAAAATAACTTTATAGTTAGAAAAATATATCAAATCGCTGGATTGGGCTTTCCAGGATTCAAACTGAAATTTAATACTCGTTTCTTTGACATGAAAACTTTAAAACAATATTTGTCTAAATACATTGAACAAATACCTAAAAATGAAGGTTTTTCGTTAGAATATAAATACATAATATTATATATTAGAATGTTAACAAATTTATGGACATTTTTAATGGTAAAACAAGACCGGAAGGATCAAAAGTTAATTTATAAATATCTTATTAATGAAATTGGTAAGTTAAGAAAACATATTCAATTTAACAATAAAAAGTATATAGATAATAATAGCTTATACATGGTAAATTTTATTGAAAAAGCAAACATGTATAGTAGTGAATTATTTTACAAATTTGTTAGAAAATTGACGGACACTGTAATTTGTGATCATGATATCAAAGAGATCAATTCTAGAGATGCCACTAAATTACACTTCAAATTACTTACTGTGTTTGATTCACTAACTGCTGCTACACATCAACAGGCAGTAGTAGGTTTACAGAAATATATTTTGTACAGTGCATTAGACTATGATAATGCATCTTCCCAAAAAATGAATACTAATAATATTAAGTATAATTTCAGATATGCTAAGATCAATAGAGAGACTTGTGAAATTAATGACACTGATATCCATAGAAATATGGGTGATGATGATGATGAAGATTCTGATAATAATGTTGATGTTGATGGTAGTGGGGATACCCAAGGTCCCTTAGTAATTTTAAAATGTCGAAAAATTAGAAAGAAAGATAAATAAACTTTACTTATTATTTCCTCAAAGTTGAAGAGAATTAGTGACCCTTGCTCTTGAACCAGTACCAGTGCCAGTGCCAGGGGCAGATGGGTGAGGGATGGATGACTGATGATGGGTAAAGAGTGATAATTGTATGTATGACCTGGGTATGGTTTTCCGGTATTCCATGATAATTTAAGTTTTTTTTTTATTCCTAAAATGAATATATATTGTAACCTTACATACTATATATTAAGTAAACGGTTTATTCAAAACAATATTATTTCAAGACATGGCTATCAATACAGATCAGATAACAATTAAAATTTTAGATTTATCACCTGACATGATACAATTTAAAATAGAAAATATAAATTTAGCTCTAGTAAATGGATTGCGGCGGATTTTTATAGCTGAGACTCCTACTATAGCCATTGATTGGGTTCAAATTAAAAAAAATACAACTATATTAAGTGATGAGTTCATTATTCATCGTCTAGGTCTAATTCCAATACCTTCAGATGAATTCATTAATAAATTAAAGATTCCATGGAAATGTCAATGTATTAACTTTTGTACGAAATGTGCAGTAGAATTTATTTTGGATGTTAAATGTCGTGATGACAAACAATACCTCATAACAACATCTGATATAATACCATCTTTTCACAAAGAAATCCCAATTCCTTTGGTTAAACTTAATAATGGACAAGAATTATGCTTAAAAGCATATGCTATCAAGGGGATTGGCAAAAACCACGCCAAATGGAATCCGACAATTAATATAGATTTTGATTGCTGTAACAACACTTCTTCTTATTTTCTGGAAGATTGTAATAAACGAAAACAATTTTATTTCAATATTGAAAGTTCAGGTGCATTAAAGCCTGAAAATATTATGCTAATAGGCCTAGAAACTTTAAAAAACAAATTAACCTTCTTATTGGATAAATTTAAATGTTAATACTGTAAATAGAATACCAAACCGGTGTGTGTGTGTGTGTGTATGTGCCCCCCCCCCAAAAAAATGGAATAATAAATGATCAAATATTTATTTTGCTTTTAATTATTCAATAAATGCATTAAGACAGAAATTATTGAGCAAGAAATTGATTAGAAAAATTTAGTTTTTATTAAATCATATTTCGTTTTAACCTGATTAGAGTCGTTTAATTCTATATCTTCATTTAATGTATAAGATGAGAAGTTATTATAAATCCAAATGAAAAGTGCTAAACTTATCAAACAAATAGGAATTATAATAATAATAATAAGAACAGTCGAATTGATATTGATTGTTTCTTGTGTGTCATTTGGTATAGTTGAGTTGGTGGTTTCTTCTTTGGGAGTTTCTTCTGTTATTTCTAAAGTTGACTGGCTTTCTTCGGTTGTTGGTGGGGTGGTTGCCTTAATAATTATTATTTCTTCGGTTGAGACAACTGTATATGTTTTCGTCGCTGTATCATTTTCCCATGGTGGTGGTGTTGTGGCCATGGCCGGTCTTTCTTGAGGGGTTGTCGAGGGAGGAGTGGTTTCTGTTTCATCATCATAGGTGTAGTCATTTTCTGATGATGTTGTTGCCTGGCTTTCTTGAGGGGTAGATGCTGTCGTCTCCTCGTGGGTGTCGTCATTTATTGTGGTTGTGGTTATAGTTGTTGTCGAAGGAGGAGTGGTTTCTGTTTCATCATCATAGGTGTAGTCATTTTCTGATGATGTTGTTGCCTGGCTTTCTTGAGGGGTAGATGCTGTCGTCTCCTCGTGGGTGTCGTCATTTATTGTGGTTGTGGTTATAGTTGTTGTCGAAGGAGGAGTGGTTTCTGTTTCATCATCATAGGTGTAGTAATTTTCTGATGATGTTGTTGCCTGGCTTTCTTGAGGGGTAGATGCTGTCGTCTCCTCGTGGGTGTCGTCATTTATTGTGGTTGTGGTTATAGTTGTTGTCGAAGGAGGAGTGGTTTCTGTTTCATCATCATAGGTGTAGTCATTTTCTGATGATGTTGTTGCCTGGCTTTCTTGAGGGGTAGATGCTGTCGTCTCCTCGTGGGTGTCGTCATTTATTGTGGTTGTGGTTATAGTTGTTGTCGAAGGAGGAGTGGTTTCTGTTTCATCATCATAGGTGTAGTCATTTTCTGATGATGTTGTTGCCTGGCTTTCTTGAGGGGTAGATGCTGTCGTCTCCTCGTGGGTGTCGTCATTTATTGTGGTTGTGGTTATAGTTGTTGTCGAAGGAGGAGTGGTTTCTGTTTCATCATCATAGGTGTAGTCATTTTCTGATGATGTTGTTGCCTGGCTTTCTTGAGGGGTAGATGCTGTCGTCTCCTCGTGGGTGTCGTCATTTATTGTGGTTGTGGTTATAGTTGTTGTCGAAGGAGGAGTGGTTTCTGTTTCATCATCATAGGTGTAGTAATTTTCTGATGATGTTGTTGCCTGGCTTTCTTGAGGGGTAGATGCTGTCGTCTCCTCGTGGGTGTCGTCATTTATTGTGGTTGTGGTTATAGTTGTTGTCGAAGGAGGAGTGGTTTCTGTTTCATCATCATAGGTGTAGTCATTTTCTGATGATGTTGTTGCCTGGCTTTCTTGAGGGGTAGATGCTGTCGTCTCCTCGTGGGTGTCGTCATTTATTGTGGTTGTGGTTATAGTTGTTGTCGAAGGAGGAGTGGTTTCTGTTTCATCATCATAGGTGTAGTAATTTTCTGATGATGTTGTTGCCTGGCTTTCTTGAGGGGTAGATGCTGTCGTCTCCTCGTGGGTGTCGTCATTTATTGTGGTTGTGGTTATAGTTGTTGTCGAAGGAGGAGTGGTTTCTGTTTCATCATCATAGGTGTAGTCATTTTCTGATGATGTTGTTGCCTGGCTTTCTTGAGGGGTAGATGCTGTCGTCTCCTCGTGGGTGTCGTCATTTATTGTGGTTGTGGTTATAGTTGTTGTCGAAGGAGGAGTGGTTTCTGTTTCATCATCATAGGTGTAGTAATTTTCTGATGATGTTGTTGCCTGGCTTTCTTGAGGGGTAGATGCTGTCGTCTCCTCGTGGGTGTCGTCATTTATTGTGGTTGTGGTTATAGTTGTTGTCGAAGGAGGAGTGGTTTCTGTTTCATCATCATAGGTGTAGTCATTTTCTGATGATGTTGTTGCCTGGCTTTCTTGAGGGGTAGATGCTGTCGTCTCCTCGTGGGTGTCGTCATTTATTGTGGTTGTGGTTATAGTTGTTGTCGAAGGAGGAGTGGTTTCTGTTTCATCATCATAGGTGTAGTAATTTTCTGATGATGTTGTTGCCTGGCTTTCTTGAGGGGTAGATGCTGTCGTCTCCTCGTGGGTGTCGTCATTTATTGTGGTTGTGGTTATAGTTGTTGTCGAAGGAGGAGTGGTTTCTGTTTCATCATCATAGGTGTAGTAATTTTCTGATGATGTTGTTGCCTGGCTTTCTTGAGGGGTAGATGCTGTCGTCTCCTCGTGGGTGTCGTCATTTATTGTGGTTGTGGTTATAGTTGTTGTCGAAGGAGGAGTGGTTTCTGTTTCATCATCATAGGTGTAGTAATTTTCTGATGATGTTGTTGCCTGGCTTTCTTGAGGGGTAGATGCTGTCGTCTCCTCGTGGGTGTCGTCATTTATTGTGGTTGTGGTTATAGTTGTTGTCGAAGGAGGAGTGGTTTCTGTTTCATCATCATAGGTGTAGTAATTTTCTGATGATGTTGTTGCCTGGCTTTCTTGAGGGGTAGATGCTGTCGTCTCCTCGTGGGTGTCGTCATTTATTGTGGTTGTGGTTATAGTTGTTGTCGAAGGAGGAGTGGTTTCTGTTTCATCATCATAGGTGTAGTAATTTTCTGATGATGTTGTTGCCTGGCTTTCTTGAGGGGTAGATGCTGTCGTCTCCTCGTGGGTGTCGTCATTTATTGTGGTTGTGGTTATAGTTGTTGTCGAAGGAGGAGTGGTTTCTGTTTCATCATCATAGGTGTAGTCATTTTCTGATGATGTTGTTGCCTGGCTTTCTTGAGGGGTAGATGCTGTCGTCTCCTCGTGGGTGTCGTCATTTATTGTGGTTGTGGTTATGGTTGTTGTTGTTAAGGGTGGCGTAGTTCCTATCTCTTCATCTGAAGTTGACGGGCTTTCTTGAGGGGTGGATGCTGTCTCCTCATCAGTATCATTTTCTGTTGATATTACTACCAGTCTTGGTTTGGCTGTTGTTGAGTTGCTAATAAGAGGTTTAGTTATCTTTTTCTTTTTAGTTGTTGTTGTGTTGTAAGCTGCTCTCTCATTTTCTGAAGTTATCATTAGTGAGACAAATGTAGATGTTTCCGTCACTGTAACATTTTCCCATGATGTTAGATGGGCTGTTGATGTTTTCTCATTTTCAATTAAGTGGGAAGTTGTAATTGGTGTAGTTGTGTTTTTCTTTTTGGACCACATACAACTTTTGGTAAATCCAACTATTAATATGAGTATTAGCACATTCATTTTCTTTTAGTGTCAGGAAAAGGTTGATATGTGAATCGATCAAAATTCACAGAAGAAATGAAATAAATTTGCTGTGATTTACTATATTTATATGGTCCACTAGGAAAATCGAGCACAAGACACTGCCAGGATAGTAGGCTGTCACAAACCCCGTTAACAGCACTAGCCTGTGTGAGAGAGAGACACACACACGTCCACTCTCTCCGGGAGGCAGCGTGCCACTGTAAAGAAAAGGAGCCGGAGGATCATTTTTTATCTCCTCTCTCCATGGTGTAGGTGCCGGAAGCACTCAACTATCTTTTAATATCAAATCATGTTTGCTCCCAGTATGTGATTTACCTACCAATTTCAGAAGATTTTCGCAAATTTTTTAGGCTAATTTCCTTACAAACGGTGATTTACTAAAAAAAAAAAAAAAAATAGAATTTAGTTTTGTTAAAAAAAAAAATATAGCATATTGGAATAATACAAAAATCTATTAATTTCTTTTAATAATTTTTAGTTTTACATTATCATTTTTAATGTATAATTTCTTATTTGAACATATTAAGGAAATTTAATGCTGCTTCCTCTTGATTTTCATAATTAATACAATTCTCCTCTTCATTTAATTCTCCAACTAAAGGAGCTACTATTTTACTATTTTCCACATCTAAATTACACTTCTCTGCCTCTTTAAAATCGTCCTCATTAACTTTTTTCTCAATTTTTATTCGTTTGAATGGTGGTTCTTCAGCTGTGACACTTCCATTACATATAGGTTCTTCTACCTGAACTTCATCTATTACTTTAGAAATAATATCTTTATATTTGGGCATTAGTTTCTTCCTAATGCTATTATTAGTTAAAAGAATTTGTTTAATTGCATCAGAGGCTTGATTTCGGATATTGTTAGCTGGGACATCTGAATAAAAAACAGAATCTAAATTACGTAGATACAGAATTATTTTGTTATTAAAAACTCCAATTTCAGATAAACCAAATGAAATTAAAGCATTAACAGGACACGGAGATTCTCTAATTTCAACAAAGGTTTCACTTGAGTAAGGGATTCGGTTACGACCAATCCCATATATTTTAGAATTTTTGATGTAAATATTTCCTAGCGGCGAACCCATGTAAACTTCATCTTCTTTAGAGTTGGCCACAAAAGGACAAAATTGAACACCTAAATTTATACGTTGACGCAAACACTCGTTCTGAAATTGTGGCTGTTTTTGTATAAGTATTTCATTACATTTTAAAGAACATTGTTTATCTTTATGACCATCTATATACATTGATGCGCTCCAGATTTTACCCTGGGAAGGTTTATCAATTTTTAATGCCTCAGCTATTGGTTGGATTAGATTTTCTTCAAATATTTTCTGAATATCTTCACCGAATTCAATATTTCCAATCTTATTAGGTACTAAGGCAAATTTTGTTCCTCCCGAAACTATAAAACATTTGACCTCCAACAACTTAACGGTTAAGCTAGTTAAATAATCATTATTAATTCTATAATATTTCATGTTGTTTTGGTTATTTGCCTTGATTTTTTCTTCAAATACAGAACTACCGAGTTTTTCATATTGTTCTTTAAATTTAGTTAATTTCTCTAAAATATTGTTTTTATTCAACTCTCTTAAATTTTCGATGGTTATCAATTTTTTGTGAAGATTGGGTGGCTCATTGGGTAGTATATAATAATTCGAACTTGAAGCTTTGTTCAGCATTTCTGCAATAATTTCCATAACCTCTTCATCTTCGTTGATGAAGTTGAGGGTGCTATAATACTTTTCTTCCGTTTGAAGTTGAGGGGGAGGAGGGTGAGATTGATAAATTCCATCTGTAGTCGTTGGTTGGTGATATATTGAGGTTGCATTTTTTGCCTGAATTATTGTTTGTTGTTGCTGTAGTTGTGTTGTTGCTGCTGGTGGATAGGTAGGAGAAGGTAAATATTGACCATAATATCCTGAGGTATTCATTGTATGAAAGAGTCAAAATGATATAATGAGTTATGAACTTTTGATATCCTAATTATATACTGACTGACTTTAAAAAAAAAAAAAAAAAAATATATATATATATATATAAACTTTTAATAAAATGTATAATATGAATTTTCTGCCAATGTGTCTCGCCTTATGGCGACAAATGGTAATATAATTAACCACCGATCATCATCATTATCTATCTTATTTTGTTTATTTTCCATAATTATATCATACATATCACACTCCAAACTATAAACAAAAATAAAAAAGGCTAACATCTCTTCGAAACAGTTAGAATTTAATGTGAATAAAATGTCTGTATTATTAATATTGCTACTATTCACCATTGAGATCGTTGGTACCAAATGTGTCAGTTTGCTTACATTACCAGAAAGAAAATGTGATATATTTTTTAAATTGCTAAATTTTCGACATTGAGCATCAGAATCTAGAGTCACCCACATTTTTCTTTTGGTCTTATCATAATGAAAAGTTGTACGTAAAATAAAATTACATTCAGATTTTTTTTTCTTATTCCTATTATTATTATTATTATTATTATTATTATTATTATTATTATTATTATTATTATTATTATTATTATTATTATTATTATTATTATTATTATTATTATTATTATTATTATTATTATTATTATTATTATTATTATTATTATTATTATTATTATTATTATTATTATTATTATTATTATTATTATTATTATTATTATTATTATTATTATTATTATTATTATTATTATTATTATTATTATTATTATTATTATTATTATTATTATTATTATTATTATTATTATTATTATTATTATTATTATTATTATTATTATTATTATTATTATTATTATTATTATTATTATTATTATTATTATTATTATTATTATTATTATTATTATTATTATTATTATTATTATTATTATTATTATTATTATTATTATTATTATTATTATTATTATTATTATTATTATTATTATTATTATTATTATTATTATTATTATTATTATTATTATTATTATTATTATTATTATTATTATTATTATTATTATTATTATTATTATTATTATTATTATTATTATTATTATTATTATTATTATTATTATTATTATTATTATTATTATTATTATTATTATTATTATTATTATTATTATTATTATTATTATTATTATTATTATTATTATTATTATTATTATTATTATTATTATTATTATTATTATTATTATTATTATTATTATTATTATTATTATTATTATTATTATTATTATTATTATTATTATTATTATTATTATTATTATTATTATTATTATTATTATTATTATTATTATTATTAGTAGTAGTAGTAGTAGTAGTAGTAGTAGTAGTAGTAGTAGTACTATACCACCATTTATGTTTTCTAGTCAAAGATGACATATAAAATTTTGAATTTTCTAAACACTCGTAATGAAATGAGGGCCATATTGAAGTTATTTCAATGCAAGGAATATTTAACAAAAGCTCACAGGCACTCAGATTACAAACTCTATAACCATGTGCAACATGTTTTTCATACAGCTGATATCTTTCATTTTTTTGATAATCCAAGCTTAAGTTTTCTATACTATATTGAGACGCATTTTCTGAATCAGCAGTCTGAATAAGAGCATTAACAGTTTGGCCTATATCAGAAATTAATCCCATTAAACGATTAATTATTTGTATTTGGGGTCTATATGTAATAGCTGGACATAGACACACACTCTTGGGTAAAGTTAAAGCCCTTGGTACTAATGGTACCATTGTATAGTATGAAATATGAGTACCACCTTCTGCTGTTATTGTACCTGGATGAAGTTGCTCAATTTTAGTTCCCAAGCAATAATGAATGCAACTAGTTGATTTATACATATGAAGAGGTCGAATTTTAATGGTACTCAAAAACCGCTGGTGGTTGATCTCATCATCATTTTGATTTATTATTTGATTAAACCATTGTGTTACTTCATTTCTAATATTCTTAAAAATGTGAGCTGGGTCATTGTCCCGTAAAATCATAAGAACATGTTGCAATAAATTTGTTAAGTCACGATGATTACTAAGGTTGATACGTTTTTTATAACCACTGATTTTACATTTATTGCCAACTTATCTTTCTTGTATAGCCATATAATGTTTTTTTTTTATTAGCACTAGAACACCGAATGCATTTTCGAAAGCTAGTTTGAGATAACATGTAGAAGGTATATCTTGTCTGAGATTAGTATTATAACGATTAGCCAATTCATCTCCAGTTCCTGCTGAACGAGATACCTTCAGAAATAATGAATCAGTGTCGCCATATAAAACTGTCGCTCCAATTCCATTTTCATCTTTAGTATAAAAATGTTGAGCCCGATTAAGATGATACCGACCATAACCAGTAACCATGCATGGGACCAGTTCATCTGCGAGTAGTTTAATGGCCGCCATTGCCCCATAAATAGAATTTACCATAATCTTAAGAGCGTTAGCTTGAGTGGTCATTCCTAATTTTTTCATAATACCTCGTTCATTTACTAATTTTTCACATATCTGACGTAATGGTGATTGAGTGTATGGTTTTCCTTCTTGGACTTTAACACTAACATAAGCAAAATAAGGATCTTCATCCATAATAAGTATATGAAATAAATTTTCATCAACTTCTGGGAGTTGACAACGTGAAATTCGAGTCACGAACCCTCGATTTAAATTATAGTCAATAATTAAACTAGGATATAATGAACAAAAATCAAAAACAAATATTGAATGAGTATTAGAAGCTAAATGTACTCCAATTTTCGGTTCAAGAACTTCAGCGCCTTTGTAAGTGTTTTTTCTACCTGTATCCAAATGATCCTTTTGTTCGATGGAATGTCTAGCGTATCGATTTTGTGGAAGAATACGACCTATTTCCCATTGAGATTGTGAATAACAGTTTACTTTATTAATGAGATGTTCGTCAATAGGAGCCGTATAAATTGAATTAAGTAAATTTATAAGGTAACGTCTCACAATAGCTGTAGAACTGGCACCAAGACAATGGTATGGGTCAAGGTCGCCCATACGAGATAAACCCATTGTAATTCTAATAGTATTAAGGTGCCCATTCAATTGAGTGACCAGATCCACATCTACAGTACAATAATCTAGAAAATTTAAAAAAAAAAAACTATCCGGTTCCTCTCCATTGTCCTCTAAATTTTTATACATTTTATTTATAGCTACAATATTAAAATCTACTTTATTGCGGCCCAGTATAGCTTCTGCACAAGCATCTAAACTATCAGAAGGTGGTTCAAGAAACTTACCAACTGGAAAATTTTTTTACGGCAAATCATAACATCTACATCTAAAATCCAAGGTGGAGTCATATGGGGTACGGTTCTCATATCACAATATGACTTTAAAGTGTAAGTGTGGAAAAATAAATGTCCAGGTAAAAGACCATGAAATAGTGCTCGTTTGAAGAGGAATGGATGGTCGTATCCATCAGTGTTATAACCAGTAGCAAAAATATGTTGAGGTTTGCTTAGTAACTCCAAAGATCGAGAAAGAGTTTGTTTTTCCGAAGAAAAGATTTCAACATGGATCGAAATTCCTTGTTTAGTTATCATGGAAAATTCTCTATTTTTGTTTTGAGAATTTGGATAATATACAACCAAAAGGGTATTTATGTCACTTAATTCAGTTGGATATTGGGCATTCATTACAGTTGCTGTCTGAAAAGAAGTAGCAACTAACCTATCATTTGAACTAGCCCCTAGAGGAATGGCACCAGTTAAATCATGCCGACTAGTTTCTATATCAAATGAGAGGATCCGATATGGTGGAAAAAAGTTGTCGATATCCCCACTCACAAAAACAAGTTGATTGTCATGTACTTTAAATAAACCCCTAGATTGAAATTTTGGATTGTGTCGTCGTTCACAGTCAAAATAACATTGGTATGAATTAAAATATTTACCCATAGCATTAATACCAAATGGATGATAGTTATATTTTAGAAAGTTAAAGAGATCCATACACCTACGATAACCTTTACAAAAAACGCGAGCGGCGTAACCTCGATATTTTTCCAATTGCAAATCTTCCAATGAGGCTTCGCCCATAATCAAATGACCACTCTGACTATGTTCAGCTTCAAGAGTATAATAATCTATCAGCCCACAATTATACAAAAATATCATAGAACGATCAAATAGTTCACGTTGTTGTGTAACTAAAACTAAGTGATCAAAATTTGATGCATCAAAAATTACTCGTATAGGGTCTTGTGGTACTATATTTTCACGATTTAAACCACTATCTTGAATTTGACTTTGAGGCACTGGAATCCCATAAAATTCTTGTTCTTCAACATTCCATGAATATATCCACACATAATCTAGCATGGATAATTCAACTAGTTTGGGTTTCATATTTAAGTTTACAAGAAGAGAAAGGTAGAAGAAGGATAAATATACTGTCATATATTTTTTTATTTTTTTTGTTCTTGTATTATAATACTATAATATTCATCTGCCATATAAATATAACACAATTAGTTTTTTATAAGTGAAACATTTTACATTTGTTTAATCAATTTCATCATTACTTGACTTGATGATAACACTTTCAAATAGTACAGTCAACATTTTTAGGTTGTCACTATTTAATGACTGTGCATGTTGATGAATTATATCTGTTATTCTAATGAATGATATTGATTTATTGTCAGTCATTAAATAATCCTTAACCCATTTATTTTTCTCGGCAGAGAGATTGGGAAAAATAATATGGATTAAAAATGTATTTGAACAGAGTGTTATTTGGTAAAAAACATCTAATTCTTTATAATCTAATTCTTTATCGTTTTCTATAAATACAATTTCTAGATCAATATTAGCAGTTGTTTGCTTATCATGATCTTTCTTTTTCAACTTTTTTTTTTTTGTTTTTGTTTTTTTCTTCTTCTTCTGCAAATCCATTATTAATGCCAAATGGGACAGTTAAGAGTTATTTAATTTCTGCATAATGAACACCACACCATCTTTAACTGTAAAAAAAAAAAAAAAAAGGAAATTACCATAATTTATTAGAAAAATTGACTATTTCATAATGAAAGTATATAATTTCAGAGAAAAATGAGGCAAAAAAAAAAAAAAAAAAGGACAGTTCAATAATTTGAAAATTAAATTTAATTAATTAACACTTTTCTGAGAACTTCATTTGGATTTACGGGAAGATTTATTTAAGTGCTTGTCGGATCACGACTTACATACGGACTGTGTTATAGTGGGTATATACTACTCCATCGACTTGGGGTTTGTATGAATATGTTTGCCATTAAATTTCTTGTTTTCTCTAATAGGCACTATAGTGCCTATTTGAGAAAACGGTAATGTATTGTAATTTGAAGGAGAGACTATTGAATTGGTGACACAACGTGGGTAATCGCGCACTCCACACACTCTTGTGTTGGCCGCGATCATGATTCTACATTTATATCCATATGTCTATGTAGAGAATTTTATTCCGAACACTATACAAACCAAAAAAAAAAAAACCGTTAACTTGAAAAACATGAGCAAATTAAAAAAAAAAATTATGCTCATGGGTACAATCACAACAGTGTTGTCGCTGCTGAAATCACGGCTAACGCTTCGCCCAGTTCCTACACTCGTGTGGAACATTATAGACATTGATAGGCATATGTCTGGGTGGAGAATTTTATTGTGAGTTCCGTCATATCAAAATAAGCGCTGTAGGATGACTGTGAGGTTGGTAACAAACGAAAGAGTATGAACATTTTGGGTGTTACGGCGAGTCATCTTCGTCTTTATTTACTTCGTGGTGGGATAGCAAATGCTTTGGTGACATTCACTTTTTTGTGCACTAAAGTGTTTTAAACCTTTAATAATCAAATATATGACAAAAGGATAATAATAATAATAATAATAATAATACAACTTTAATCTTACTGTGAATCCTCCAGAAGTAGGACGACCAGTATGTTGCTTATTGATTGGTCAAAAGATAGATGGATACTGAATGTGTTGTGGAGCGGTGGGTGTGTGTGGCTGGGAGCAGGTTGAGCACGATGTGGATGAGGCACACTGGAGCCACAAACTGAAGGTCTGACGGAGGGCTCAGGGTGCTACTCTCCCGGTGGAGAGAAGTGGTGGGGGGGGGGGGGTTCTTAATTTATATGACATTATGTCTCATTGTTCGTTGTTGCTAGTGAGAAAGCAAATGTTTTTCATTAGTTTGGGAGTTGACTCCTTTCCCTTTTACCCATTTAATCAACCAATATAGATTTCTGAGCCTACTGGGTTTTATTTATCATATCTACAGTTTAAATTGTGTATGAAGTCAATTTATAAACTAGCACCACATCCTAAATAATTTCATTCACTCTCTCATTCACTCTCTCTCTCATTCACTCTCTCTCTCTCTCTCTCTCTCTCTCTCATTCACTCTCTCTCTCTCTCTCATTCACTCTCTCTCTCTCATTCACTCTCTCTCTCTCTCTCTCTCTCTCTCTCTCTCTCTCTCTCTCTCATTCACTCTCTCTCTCTCTCTCATTCACTCTCTCTCTCTCTCATTCACTCTCTCTCTCTCTCTCTCTCTCTCTCTCTCTCTCATTCACTCTCTCTCTCTCTCATTCACTCTCTCTCTCTCTCTCTCTCTCTCTCTCTCTCTCTCTCTCTCTCTCTCATTCACTCTCTCTCTCTCTCATTCACTCTCTCTCTCATTCACTCTCTCTCTCTCTCTCATTCACTCTCTCTCTCTCTCTCTCTTTCTCATTCACTCTCTCTCTTTCTCACTCACTCTCTCTTTCTCATTCACTCTCTCTCTCTCATTCACTCTCTCTCTCTCTCGTTCTTCTTTTCTTTTCTTTTCTTCCACTAAAATTAAACTAAATTATAAAATATCTTCCAGACAGTCAGCAGCGAGAATTCCACGTGGTGTATAAATTCTACCGTCATAACCACAAATAAGTAAACAAGTACAATACAATAGTTTTATATAAGCATATCCATATAGAGCTATGTCTTTATTAGATGCATCACGTGACAGTTGGGCCATTTTAATAAAGCTTTGACGGTTCATTCCTTCAAGAAAACTTTGATGAGCTCGTTCATTTATTTTGCCGACAATCTGCCATAAATGATCGATTGAAAAACGAGATGATTCAGACTGAATCATACATTTTATAGTATTATTATTACTTACACTAGGAAATATTTTTTCAACAAAATCAACATAGGATGGTGTAGGTTGACGAATAAACTGTAGTAAATCATTATAAGATATCGAAAAAACTTTTTGAGTTTTAGTTATTTTATGACAAATCTTTCTAAGATGAATGAATATATCATATGCTCTCGAGGAAGATTCAGTTATAGCTAAACGATACAGAGCTCCATGAATTTCATTTCTATTAAGACCATATAGGTAATATAACATTAAAATTTCATCATGATCAAAAGCTAAACGTAGACTACCTGGTAAGACAAAATTTGTACGAGGATGGAAAAGAATAACGGCTTCAGCTTCAGAAGCCACATTATGACTTACTGGAATAACTTGCATGGCATCACCATCGAAGTCGGCATGATTACCATGCACAATGCTAGTGGGGATAGCCATGACTGGATAGATCCAAAAAGCTTTCACCCGATGTAAGGTAAAATTTCTATCATCAAGTGTAGGATAACGGTGGGCAAGAACATAACGAGGACAATCTAGTCGTCTCCATACACTAATAGGAAGAATACATTCATCTGGTTCAAGTTCATTACAGGGGGTAATAATGACGCGGGCTGAACCAATGTATCGTTTATTGTGTCCATGTTGACGTATAGAAGAAAATTTACCACTTTTCATTCGACTCAACACTGATCCATAACTCGTTTTAACTTTACTCATATTTACACTAGGATCGGAAATAAGTTTTTTGTAAAACGGCAATGATCGTTGATGATTCATAAGGAAGGCTAAAGGTGGAATTAACCGGTGAATTCCATTCGATAACTTTATATGCACACTATAATTAAGTTCATTAGGATCATTTCTTAATTCAAATTGTGATTGGGTTGTAAGTCGCTCAAATAATATTCTTGGGTTTCTAAAGAGGAATTTATCATGAGTGTTATTATTATCTGCTTTTGATGAACTATTTCCTTGCCAAATATGATTAAGGTAAATTCTAAATTCAGCATATGAATGTTCATATTTTGTTTGGCACGCTTTACATTGCCATCCACCTGTTGTTGGACGAAAAATACGGTTTCTCACTTTAAGATAACGAAAAATAGCATTAGAAAGACCCTGGACTGAATTTGCATTTGGGAATACACTTGATAATAATTTTTCATGGGGTTTGAAAATTAAATGACATTGAGAGCACTTTATAAAACGAGGATAACTATCATTTAAGTTTCTAGTTAAAACTTTATAATTACTCATGTAACGTTTAAATTTATTTCGATCAATACAAATTACACAATTTACAAAGTAACAACTAGGACAGATTGACTGACTAAATGCTATGAAATATTTTAGATCTGTCTTAACCAGTTGGTTTGTTAATTTAGATATTCGTATATTCTTATACGATATATTTTCATTTCCAATATTTTGTTTTCCTTTCATGTTGCTTTCAAAATTAGTAGATTTAGATTTAATGTTGCAAATATTTAATACAATGTCATCATAAGTTTCTAATGAAATTTTTAAAGGATTTATTGCATAATATGATTGTTGTTTTTGTCCCAATTGGGAAACTTTTTTACCCATGAAAGCTTTTTCGATATTTAATGATGTATTTTTATATCCCCTAATAGGCATTAACCATTTGTAAGAGGTCATTATAGTGAAAGAGTGTTAGTATTTATGAAAAAAATATTACATCACGTTCCTATATAAAGTACAGTACCCTTCCTTCTGATATTATTTATTCTCTGACTCCCAAACCTTACAATGGTTAGGAAGAATCCCACTCAAACTAAAACTTCAGCATCAGTTATGGACATGGCAACAATTGCTAATAAACCTGAAGTGGTTGAATTAACTAACAAGAAACAATCACGCAAAAGGAAATCACAATCTCCTAATGCTCTATATCGTAATTTAATGATTATTAATGAAGAACAGGAAGACGAAAAATATTTAATTACATACAATTCAGGTAATAGGAAACTGAAAACCAAGGAAGAAATTATCCAAAAAGTGGATGAAACTTTTCATGTATTTAAAGAAAGTCAAAGAGAAGAAAGTAAATACCGCATCATTGCAGGGCATGAAGATAAAAAAATGGACAAATGCGAAAGTATTTTGATTAAGTTTTATAAAAAAACATTGCCACCATCAATTCCAAATATACCCATTCCCGAAGTTGTGGTAATGGAACCTGATGAAGGAAAAGGAAAAGAAATTTCGGCTTCAGAGTTATCAGTAGAAGAATCATCGCAAGCATTTATATCTCCATCTCCATCAACATCCACAGCAAAAACAGACGCTAACCTTATCCAAGATCCATTATGTTCCTCAGAAAAAGTTGTTTTTAACACCCCTCCATCTTCACCATCACCATCATTTCCTTAGGTACTTAAATTTACTGCCACCACCACCACCACCACAACAACCACCACCAACTCCAACTTTATCCACCCCCCCCCCCAAAAAAAAAAAAAATGTGGTAATAGAACAGATGATGATGGAAAAGAAGAAAAAGAAGTACTATATATCTAATATCCTTGTTCCATTTTGATCACCATCATAATTCCCTTAGAAACTTAAAATAGAATATTAAAAAAATTGTATAAACTATATGAATTATAAATTTATAACTATAACCACCATAATATAATAAACAAAAATATATAACTTTTTTTTTTTTTCCTAATATATATAGCTTACCATTTCATTCACTATAATTTAGTTCAACATGTTGAAGAACAAAATAGACATAGGACAGATTACATCACTATATCAACCTCCTCCAGATGGTTGTTATGCTGGTGTTGTTGTTGATAGTATATTTAAACATAGAAAACTGACAATAATGAAGAATATTGAAACTATTTTAAAAAGTCTTAATTATCAGCTTCTCTATTTACCATCAAAAAGTAATGAGAATAATGGTACTTATGATGATCTATTAGAGATGTTAGAGATACTTCCACCCAAACTACCAATATGTACCAATTCCTTTCTTGTTATTTATGTGACGCGTGGTAATGCAAATGGATACAATGAAGACGAAGAGTTACTAAATGTACCTCATTATAATAGTTCACCTCTAAATATCAGGCGGCTAGTCGAACAATTTGAAAATGAAATTAACCGGCCCAGTCTTCAAAAAACATATATATTTATTGTGGTTACTGACAACAGTAGCAGCAAAAAAGACTCCTCAGAATCCTCTTCCTTTGTATCTTTTTATACAAAAGCTAACACTAATGTAATGTATGTTAGAACAGAGACATCAACCACATCTTGTTTAGACAAAATACTCCTAATGAATGCTGACCTAAGATCTATTGTATCAATTATTTTAGGGGAATTAAATTCTCTGTAACACTGTTATGAATATGAGAATATATATCGCTGGGAGTTGAATTTTCCAACTGACATAAATTATCAGACAGCTTACTGGGACGAATATTAATGTAATAATGTTGTCGACATTGTGGACATGGAACAATAATGGGCAACAGGCTAGGATAGCTATTTATAACATATGCTATGTTGGAATCTTTTCTAAACCGATCATCTTTCTGGCTATATTTGGCCAGTGTGTGGAATATTCGCCAATAAAATGGGCCCCAAAATTTTGTACCCATACGCTGAGGCAAAGGATATGTTTTTGTGGTAGCTGTCGTATAATGCAATGAACCGGGTGGAAATTTAGATGTGGCTGTTGAAATGAAAGATAATTCGCCTTCAACAAGAGGTACTGCCCCATCAGCTTCTAGTTTATTCAGAAGATCTACCAAATTTGAAACTCCATTAATGCGAAAGTTTGTCTGAAAAAGTTGTTGTAAATATTTTAAGCGACTGATATTATTTATTATATAGGTTTCTAAAGCAAAGAATGAAGGCTTAATTTTATATTTATTATTATTCTTAATTTTACTGTTAATAATAGACTGGGCCTCGAATAAGAAAATATTATGAAGTTCCTTGGGACTTTTTAGTTGGATACCATTATTATCTCTGTCATCATCACCATCTTCATCATCTACATAAACCACCATATTGACGACTGTTTGAAGTGTATATAAAAAGGATGAAATTAAGATATTATTAGCGGACTGAATAGTTGATGAGTTGGTTTGATAAGAAGGGTTTAGAGCTTGAATGTAATAATCTAAGATTATTGAAAACGTATATAATATAAATGTTGGTAAACATAAAATGGCTGGAAATTTTACGTTCCTTTTATTATCAAAAAACAGTTTATAATTGAAAAGACACTGCTGTTGCTGCTGCTTTTCCATTTTTTGTATTTCTCTAAAAACAATATTAATGTTTTAATGATAATTTGTACATGACCCTGGTAACGGGAATATCTTGAGGTTATATTGAGATGATTTGGGGTTATTTAGTGTTCCCGTGACCGGATCCTAGTTAGACCAAGCCGCCAGTGACAGCTGATTAACTCCTAGGTACCTAATTACTACTAGGAATCAGGGGCATCAGGGTGAAAGAAACTCTACCTAATGTTTCTCGCGGGCACCCAGGATTTCGATCCAATGTGCGGTCAACTCAGCTGAGCAGAACAATTTTATTTCGTTAATTTAGATATGAGGTGGAGTATTTTGGAAAAAGTTTTTTTTTTGTTTTGAATTATCCTAAATAAAAAACAATAAGCAATGACTGTATTTTTAATAATAATATTATTCTTTATAACAGTTATAATAATTATTTATTTATGTAAAAGAGGAGAAAGAGGAAGAGACAAAGGAATAGATACAGCAGGTGGAAGTGTAAGTGGCAGTGAAGGAGGAGGTGAAAGAACAGATGCAGGTGGTAGAGGAAGTGAAGGAAGAGGAGGAGGAGGAGGAGGTGAAAGAACAGATGCAGGTGGTAGAGGAAGTGAAGGAGGAGGAGGTGAAGGAACAGATGCAGATGGAAGAGGAAGTGAAGGAGGAGGAGGTGGCGACAAAGGAACAGATGCAGGTGGAAGAGGAAGTGAAGGAGGAGGAGGTGAAGGAACAGATGCAGATGGAAGAGGAAGTGAAGGAGGAGGAGGAGGTGGTGGCAAAGGAACAGATGCAGATGCAGATGGAAGAGGAAGTGAAGGAGGAGGAGGAGGTGGTGGCAAAGGAACAGATGCAGATGCAGATGGAAGATGAAGTGAAGGAGGAGGAGGAGGCGACAAAGGAACAGATGCAGGTGGAAGAGGAAGTGAAGGAGGAGGAGGAGGAGGTGGCGGCAAAGGAACAGATGCAGGTGGAAGAGGAAGTGAAGGAGGAGGAGGAGGAGGTGGCGGCAAAGGAACAGATGCATGTGGAAGAGGAAGTGAAGGAGGAGGAGGAGGTGGCGACAAAGGAACAGATGCAGATGGAAGAGGAAGTGAAGGAGGAGGAGGAGGTGGTGGCAAAGGAACAGATGCAGATGCAGATGGAAGAGGAAGTGAAGGGGGAGGAGGAGGAGGAGGTGGCGGCAAAGGAACAGATGCAGGTGGTAGAGGAAGTGAAGGAAGAGGAGGAGGAGGTGGCGGCAAAGGAACAGATGCAGATGCAGATGGAAGAGGAAGTGAAGGAGGAGGAGGAGGAGGTGAAGGAACAGATGCAGATGGAAGAGGAAGTGAAGGAGGAGGAGGAGGTGAAGGAACAGATGCAGATGGAAGAGGAAGTGAAGGAGGAGGAGGAGGTGGTGGCAAAGGAACAGATGCAGATGCAGATGGAAGAGGAAGTGAAGGAGGAGGCAAAGAAATTCTTCAAGGCCTATTACAATCTTCTTCAATTAGTCAAATAGAAAATTCTGTGCCTCAGGAACTGGTACAATTCTCTATGACTCAAACAGGGAAACAATACAACAGGAAATCAATTTTAGAATCACTATTCTTCCCTTTTATTGAGGAAGATATAAGAATAAAAACAGGTTTTTTCATTGTTCCTACATTACCATTATCATATAATCTTAAGAATAAATTTGAAATTGAAAATACCATAGTAAAACCTTTTAATACCTTTCTTATTAATTATAATAATGCTCACAAATATTGGCATAATAGTGAATCTTTTCACATAAATAAAATATTGCAAAATTGTGTATATGATAAAGGATATTATTCCAAAAACCCAATTGTTTTAATATTTCCATGGAATATTTCAGATAGTGTTGACGTTACTGATTTCAGTGAAATACGAGATGTCCAGTTAAATAATCATATAGAATCAATACGAGTAAGATCACAAAATGAATCCAAACCAATTTACATGAATAGACTCTGGATATCATGTACCCATGCAGCCAGTCAAGATTTATTTATACAGGGATTTTCAAAATATGATTTCCCAATGGAAGAAGATTCATTACCGCCATTTGTGGTAATGAAACTTGAACTTCAAGAAGGTAACAATGAAGTGGAATTTAAAATTGAGACAAGGAACATTATATTTAAAAATATAAAATTGAACATTAAGGTAGAGGGGTCTGAAGATATGGATATGGTAGAAGAGGTGGAGGGAAAAAAAGGAGAAACTGGAGAAGGAACCACCATTTTCATATAATCCCAATAGACCATTATATACTACTACAGTTCGTTCTCTTCTTTCCTTCCTTCAAAAATATCAATTATCCTCCTCTCTTTTTTGTTTTTTAATGATGGTAAAATTATCATATTATTTTTAATAAACTTGAATCCAATTCAAATTTCTATAAAAGTTATGATACAAAAAATCTAAATAATAGAACAAAATGAAGGAAAGTAGTCATGTACCTATGCCAAATATCAGGATGAGATGAGATTGTTGAACCTCTCCCCCTACTCCTGGTAACCCCAAAATACTATGATGTCAACAGATGGGAGCAGACAGTAGAGAATCCAACATTTGTAAGGATTATGGGGAAATTTATTTTCTCTGTTTATTACTTCAGCCAACAACATATCCTTCAACATCGATCTTAACAGACGTCTGGAATACACCATCATACAGAGTGTCTCTCGACACCAACCAAAAATTTGGGTATCATGAGCTTCAGGATGGCCATAATGAGGTGGAATGTAAGCTGTTAGCTAAAAATATTAATGACCTAGTTCCATTTGATAGAATTAAATTTAATATCAATGTGGAAAGTGATTAGTAATAAGAAGGAAAAGAGGACGAGGATAAGGAGGGAAAGGATGAGAAGTCAGGATTGTGTTGGGACCTTCAGTGAGTGGTCCACACTTGATTAGTGTAAAACAGCTAATAATAATGTAATGATATAAATTATCGTTTCTCCCAATCTCAAAGTGCTTAATCTGTATTTTTTATATATATATATAAATATAATAAGAAACCAAGACTATTTTTTTTCTAAATATGAGCTTCAAAAAGGGAGGAAGATATGATGGATTTTTTCTAGTTAATAATTTAATAAAGTCTCAAGCAATTACAGCCCCCTCTATTCTACAATTTGCTGCTGCCAATTATGGTTTAGATGATTGTCTAGGTACTCGACTGCTTTTAGAAAAAAGACAAGGATTTGGTGGAAACAAATGTATAGAAAAATTTAATCTAGGAAAATATATATACCAGTCTTATCAAGAGGTCAATGAATTGGTAATTAAATTCGGCTTGGGTTTAAACTATTATTTTAACTTTAATAATAATAATAATGATAATAGGGTAAATCAACAACAATCGATTGCCATATATTCTGAAACACAGAAAGAATGGCTTATTGCAGCTCTTGGATGCCTTAGACAACGGGTAATTGTCGTCAGTCTTCCAACAAACTTACCCCCTAAAACAATTATCAATTCTCTTTTGGAAACAGAAATTCGAATTATTATTACCTCTTGTGGACCATTATTAGCTAAACTCCAGAAGGAAATTTTACCTACTTGTCCTCAAATAGATTATGTCATTATCTTAGATGATCATATCAATAAAATAGGACCAACAGTTTCACCATATAAAACGAGTGACAATTTTAACATAATTTCATATTATAGTTTAATATTTGCCGGCCAAGAAAATGAGGATATATGTAAGGATAATATTAAATATATTGATGAGAGTGATGTGGCATTTATCATGTATACCTGTGGTACTATTGACGAACCTAAAGGAGTGAAGTTAACTCATGGTAATATTTTCTCTGCGGTATCAGCATTTTGTATTCGTGCTGATTATCGACAATTGGGGAACTTATACTTAGCATATCTTCCATTGGCTTATGTCACAGAATTAATAATTGAATTATCTTGTATTGCTATGAATATTACAATTGCCTATTCCTCACCCTCTACATTAACTAACAAAAGTCCGCAGATCTTGGAAGGATGTCATGGGGATTTTATTGAAGCTCAACCTACTTGTGTTCTTTTTGTATCCTCTATGTTAAAATATATAATGAATGGAATTACAAAAAATAATTATTCAATTTGGGATCATATAGCCTTTGAAAAAAAAAATAAACTGAAATGGATTACTCATGTTTGGGATAAATATATTTTACGGAAAATATGTGAGCAGTTTTTTGGTAATCGATTGATGACAGTTATCATTGGAGGTGATTTAATTTCAAAAGAGTCATACCAAAAGCTTCGAACGCTATTCAATTGTTCAGTAATAATAGGGTATGGTACCACAGAAACTACGGCTTGTATTACTAGCAGCAACAAAAGTGATGATGTATTACATTGTGGTGATCCTAATTATAGAGTAAAACTATCATTAATTGATTGGATTGAAGGAGATTTTAAAACGACAGATAAGCCGCATCCTAGAGGGGAAGTTGTAGTGAGTGGTCCTATGGTGGCCCGAGAATATTCAAGGATTACTGGAAAAGGAGATGATGGTGGAGATTTTTTCTTATCCAAAAGAGGTATTTGGAGTTTTAAAACTGGTGATATTGGGGAGATTAATTGTGAATCAGGAATGTTACGCATAATTGATCGTAAAATAAATTTCCAGAGATTAAAGAATGGCGAATATGTAAGTTTAGGTGAGATCGAATCTCTCCTAAAGACTCACCCTCTAATTGATAATGTATGTGTTTATGTTTATCCAAATTCTAATATAATCTTAGCTTTAGTTGTGCCATCGCCTCCTATGATTATAAAGATGAGTACCCATTTAAATATTCATTCGTCAGATGTAAGGGTACTTTGTCGACATTCCTGTATAATTAAAACCATTTTAAATGAGATTAGGGCTTATGGTAGGAAATATGGAATTTGTCATTTACCTTCAGCAGTATATCTCTGTCAATTTCCGTGGACTCCAGAATCTGGTTTGGTTTCCTTAACTTACAAAATTAGGCGGCATGTCATTTTCAAATATTATGAGGAAAAATTGAAAGCCATGTATGTGGCCCTTTTAAAATAAAAAATATAAAAGGGAATTTTAATGATTGATTATCCTCCTCCTCGTAATCTTAATACCAAGTGGAGGGTTGAATCCTTTTGAATATTATAATCACTTATAGTGTGTTGATCATCTAACTGTTTCCCGGAAAATATCAACCTCTGTTGATCTGGTGGTATACCTTCTTTATCTTGAATTTTGTTTTTTACACTTTGAATAGATTCATTAGACTCCACATCTACTGTTATTGATTTTCCAGATAAAGTTTTTACAAATATTTGCATTTTGGTAATTTGTTTATTTTTATATATATATTTTTTTAATAATAATATATAATTTTATAATAATAAAAAATATGAATGTTGAACATAACTCTTATGATTATAAAGGATATCTCAATAAATTAGAAGAGTTAAAAATGTACCAATTAAAGTTAACTTATTACTTATTTGATCAAACTAGAATATTATGTTATAATATTACTATTGAACTGGAAAACATGATTGAATATACAAAAAAAATACAAATTATAACAAGTAATATTTATGAACATAATCAATTTAGAATTCTTATGTATCTAATTAAACATAATAGGATTCCTGTTCAACTTGCATCGAGTGATGAAGAAGTATTTTCACATATTCAAAATAAAAATAAAAATACTTCTATAATTATGACTGAAAAATCTTATCATCATCTTATAGTTATGAAACATATTATTTTAAAATTATTTAAATTCCAAAAAGATCTATTTTATTATATATATGTTTTGTATTCCAAATTATTATTTATTATAAGTGGTATGGAAAATTATACGAAAATATTTAATTTTTGTATTCTAAATAATTAATGTTGTTATCCCATCTTCTACTTTTTAATATACTTTTCAATCCTTTTTTAGTATTTTTTTTATTTTTGGGTATAAAATAAATACTTTTTAGAGGGCTTCTGCTTTGGTTTGTTTTACTCACTCTATTATTTAAAATTTGATCTCTTTTGTTCTTTTTAGGTTGATTTGACCTTAAACTCGAATTTGGGGGACTATTATTCCTACTGCTACTACCACTACTACTACTACTAGTACTAGTACTAGTACTAGTACTATTTTGACGTATTTTTTTCATATTTATATTTCCACGATTTTTATTGCCTGTTATACTACTTTTTTTTCTTCTACTTTTATTTCTATTTATATTTTTACTTCTACTTCCACTTGTACTTCTACTTCTACTTTTACTTCTTTTACTTTTAATTCTACTCCTACTTCTACTTTTATTTTTACTACTTTTACTTTTACTTCTACTTCTACTACTTTTACTTCTACTTTTACTTCTACTTTTACTTCTACTTCTACTTCTACTTTTTTTGTTCAAAATTTTATAGTTTTTCGCCAACATTATTTCTCTATTTTTTGTATAGAAATATTTATAATTAGTTAAAATATTCTTTAATATATCTGAAGGATTATCTTTGATTAATTTATAGGGAAAAGATCTTATTAGGTTATGATTATTTTTATATTTATTAGGTAAGTAAGCTACCATTGCCGTTATTTTATTAGATGCAATATCTGTTTTTTTATGTAAAGATATCACAAGTTCATAATGTAAATGAGTAAGATCTTTAGTTTCTATAATATGTATATTATTTGTATTTTTATGGTAAGGTTCAATGACTCTGTTAATTAATTTACTGATATGCATAGGACTGTAAAAAGGTGTGTATATGTCAAGTATTCCAGATTCAATTATTGGTTGGTCCTCATTATAAAAACAATTATTTATAAGATGATGTATAATACTGTTCTTTATTATATTAATGTCTTGTGTTTTTTGCATGAGAAGAGTATGCCATAAATTTGTAAGAAGAGAAAAGTAAATTAATTTCGAATCAAAACGTTGTAGTAATTTGTAAGATTGAGGCGCCTTTTGTTTTAATATTTTAATAAACATTTCTTGATCATATTTAATTGTATGATAACTAATTAAATTTGAGGCTGGTTTAGTAGTTAAACCAGCGATATAATATATTTGTTGGATGAAAATTTCAGAATTGTGCTCACTCCAAAATTGAACTTGATGATTACTAATACTAACCTCATCTATATTTTTTGTTATTGAGTACATTATATAAATTAATCGATTGAGAGCTAACCTACAAGATGATTCCGATAAACCTGGATATAAATCATCAATATAAGTATTATTTTGGTTGAATGTCAACCTTAATAAATTCTTTTCTGAAGAATTATTATTAATTTGGTATATATATTTCAGTGATGTAGTCATTATGCTTATTATTTTTTATTACAATAAAAAAAAGCACCCCATAATCAAAATAATATGTAAACTAATTTTCCAATATCTACTACCTCTACTTATATCCCAACAATTATAGGTGAATGTGATGAAATTCATTCACTCTCTCTCTCTCTCTAAAATCTTAAAGCTGCTTGGTGACCAAGTTGACCTTGTGGATACGTTCATGGCCCGACTCGATGACGAGGCCGAGGACACAGTGGAAAGTCTACTATTACCTCCTGCCACATCTGCCCAAGGCATGGGTACCACCTTGAGTGAACTACAAAAAGCTGACCCTAGTCTTGTAGAATGTCATATGTCATATGACTTAGATCTCTCTAAAGAGGAAATTGAGGATGCAGCCACTGGTTATTACTACAATGATCAGATTTGGAAAATAAATATGACTACAGTCGAACACTATGGTAGTAACTCCCAGGCACCTTGTGTGTACGTCATATTAAATCAGTACTGGAAAAGAGTGGTAAAAGATGTTACTTTTTAATATAATATCATAATGATCCTTTAAGAGGAAATGACGTCATATCATTCTGACAGTATATATATTAGTGAATGTAACTCTTAGGCTGTTCATTTGTGCTAATTCACATGGAGAACAAAGAGGCTGGGGCCAAGATAAGCCCTCGTTACCTCGAGTTTAACAGTGAAATAGGGAAAAGTATTAAACTTTACAAGTTAGAACATTTCGTCTATTGGTGGGAAAGAGAATTGCTTGTGGAGCCATACCTTCTGAAGGACGATCATGAGGATGCTCTGACTATAATGTAGGATACCTCCTGAATGACAATCAGTTGAGGATGCTCTGACTTATAATGTGGGATACCTCCTGAATGACAATCAGTTGAGGATGCTCTGACTGTCATACTGAAGCGTATGATACCAATGATAACGCATGATACCATTCATTAAGTTATCTTCTCAGCTCATTACCACCAACTTTTTCGCCAGAAAAATGGATGGAATTGAAATATCTATTCCCATAAATGTAAAGGTTGAAGCTTATCATCTTCTTTCCTCACAAATTGTAAGTATTAGTTATCATTCTCTTTCATTATTATATGTCGTACCTAGTAGTCTTTATGGGTTAATTTAGGTTAGGTAGCCGAAAATTTTAATAATATTTATGAAAATACATTGATTTTTTTTTTTACAGGCTGAAGGAAGGATGGATGTTATTCTACATTTACCTTCTACTCTCCCTGACCTTTTTACCCAATTATCATATAATATACTGATGATTGATACTTCAACTTCAATGAGTGTTTATTGGTCAGCATTAATGAACCAATGGAATAAGTATATGGCTCCTATTTTAGAGAAGTGTGGAAATGAAACTGTTAGGTATACCTTTAGTGATGTTATTGAGAAAAAGGGATGTAGCCCACAGATTCAAAAAAGTGATTTTAGAAATAGTTCTACTGATTTAATCGGAGCATTAAAGAAAATTCAAGAGGAAATTGAAAGTTGTCAATCAAAAGATATTAAAGTGTTTTTTATTACTGATGGCTTCCATAGTGTATCAAGAGATAAGGCTGAAACTCAACTTGAAAAAATGAAATGTCCTGTTGGAAAAAAGTGTGAATTTTTTGTGTTAGGAATTGGGAAAGAATATCCAGTTAAACAGAGTTTATTTTTACAAGCACAACTTAATACTGGAAATACAATACCAAATTTATTTCAAGTACTTGAAATGGATGATATGGAAGATGTAATGAAGAATATAAGTAGTCATTGCAGTTCTGTAAAAATACGTTTATCTGTAGAAGGCTCTTTATTGCCTGGTGGAACATTAGAAAGTGAATTTTATCTTGATGAGTATGTTTATCTTAAACAATATAATGGTGAAAAAATATACATGTTTACAAATAGCAAAACTGAATATATTCTTCATTTACAATTTCAAGATTTAAATGTAAAAATAATGGATCAACTGATTACACAATGGAATCGGAGAATAATTCAAATTTATAACAAAGACAAAGAGAATTTTTTTTTTGAGAGAGAGATTATTAACATAGAAAAGAAAATTTGTGATGAACTATTTCTAAGGATTATGAACATAAAAGATGTAAGAGGTAATTTTACTGGGCGTTTTAAGGGAGTTTACACCAATATTGAAACTAATCTCAGGGAAAAAATCAATGGAATAAAGAAACTTATTGAGGAAGGACAATATCTTAAAGAAATTGAATTAGCTGGTGTAGTTTTGAACTCAATAACAGTATCAAGTCACTACTATTCAAAGAAGGCCTATCAACTAAAAGGATATACTGACAATGACTTTAAAAAGGATATAGATGATTTTGTGAAAATATTTGAAAAAGTAAAACACCATATTCTTGCATTACAAGTTTTACCGGAAAATTGTTGTAGGATTTCTCTCACTTCAACAGTCAGTGATTTACAAGAACCAAAATTTCTAACACTGTTAAATTCAGTCAATAAATTCCAGTTATCGACTGTTTGGAACATAACAGGCATTCCTGTACTTTTTCGTAACTTAAACTGTACAGTCTTAAATATTTGGTCATATAATATTATTCAAATTGTTGAAGCCCCCTTTGATTTAATTGGAGTGACAGCCCTTGTGGATTTTGTTAACATATATGGGGAAGTTGGTCATAAATACAATGAAATTGAAATTATTAATGGTAAACAAGAAACTCGCTTTAATGCTATTATACCAATTTTCACACCTGAGGAGGCTCATGTTATGGGATCACTGATGGAAACTAACCTTTTTGCTAAAATGATGACTTTTGCAGTTTTGAGGAATCCGATTATTAAGGATCACAATGCTCATCTAGGATCATTAGCTGTCTTGTTGATAAAACTCTTTGAGAAGTATCCAATTAAAAGCCGACCCAAGTATGTTTGTAGAATAATTAATAGTATTCAAGCTACTGTTGTTAATGGATACATGAAACGATGGAAACTGAAAAAATATTGGGAGATTTTGAAAAGTGAAAATAATATAAATCAAGCATTAATGACAGAGAGTATCTTAAAATTTGATGGAATATCTCTTAAGTGTGAAACGCTAATTAAACCCATGTTCATAATGTATATGATGATGAGAGATAATAACCCAGAGTCCCCTCAGAATATGAAGACTTTAATAAAGAGAATCATGAAAATAATCATTTTAGAATATGTGGGCAGATGTGTTTGTAAAGGCAAATTTGAGTATCCTTACTCACATTTTTTTATCACCCCTGATAAATATAAGAAAGAGAAGCAGAAATGTTTGGAACATAATGTTGAAGAATCTGAATATAATATAGAAAATTATTATACATTACATGAAGTTCGAAAAGCTTTAAAACATTTAGATGTGACCAAACTTTGTCCAGCCAATATTTTTCCTTTAAAGGAAATACAAATAAATGGTGAGAAAATTGCAGCCCTTTATTCATGGTCTCATGCAGGAGATTTGTCTTTAAAAACTTTGAGGATATTTGTCATAGAGATGATGAAGGAATTTGAAGAGTATGAAATCGAATTAGTATTGAATGAGTTGTTTAATGACATTTTTTTTTTTAAATGTTTGTATCATGCTTTGAAGTTTCCAAGCTCTCGTGAAAGACTAAAAAAATTTGAGCAAATTGAGGACTATGATAAATGTCGCTTTAATATTAGAAATGAGATGATTAGAGAAGTCATAGAGAAATGGAATCTCAGAGATATTTATAAAAAAAAAGTGGAAAAAAATTGGGTGATGTCATACATGAAAGTTCACCAAGAAATATTGAATCCAATGACACCTAAGGAAATAATGGATAAAGTCCATCAGATGGGATTGTTTAATTGTGAGAAAACATCATTCCATGATATATATATATTCAGATATGATGTTAAAATCTTAACAAATGCTTGTCAGATATCCACTTGCCCCTATTATCTAATTCCCAGTAAGAATTGTGGTCAACATTTATTTATAGAACGATCCCAAATGGGCGAGGCCTTTCCTCATGCTCTTCACAAAACAGCTCATAAGACTAAATATAGTATTAAAAAAGGTCTTGAAGAATTTCAGAATGGAACATATACGAAAAAAGGAAAGAAATTATTAGATTCAACATATAAAGAATACAAAAAACATTTGATACAATTACAAAAAATATATAAACATAATTGATACATGGTAGGGGGATTGTATATTAAACTGATGATTTAGGTTTTTTTTAGAATCAAATTAAAGAAATTAGTTCCTACTGGCGGTGGGAGATTAGTTGTAAGACGTGATACAAAGGAACTCATATCATCTCGAAGTAAATCTGAACGTTCAGTGGCCATAATTTGACGTTTAACATCCTCAAAACTTGTCGCAGAAATAATATTGGCGGGAAATTTATTTCCTCTGCGATTTATGGAATTAATAGAGGCATTAGATAACACCGTTAATTGGAGAAGTAATGCAGAATAATTTATATTAATGTTTTCAAAGCGTCTAAATATATGATGTAAATTTATTAAACTACATAGTTGACCAAGATGTTTATTAACCCCTCTAATATCTGTAGAATATATTAGAGAGATATTGGGGTTGGCAATCTGTAGATGAACAGCATCAATTAACCACCCGGGACAATTGTTGAAGATCGGATGATTATGACAGGTTCCGTATCGTTTGATTTTATCTGTCATTAGGTATTCACACCATACTCGTGCCATTCGCAAGTCAATGAGGTTGTTTATGCCTATTAGTGAGTTATTTTCATAAAGAGCAATATCACGTTTGAAAATGGGATCGACAATATTTGGGATAAGAGGACATTCAAGCAATTTATGTTGTACAAAGTATAAACTATCACTAATATTTTTACAATCATCTATTAATCCTGAATATACCGAATTGGATGATGTTTGATTAATAGGATAGGTAAAATATGGCATTATAGTAGTAGTAGTAGTAGTAGGAGCACTATTAGTAGTGGTGGTGGTGGTAGTAGTAGTAGTAGTAGTAATAGTAGTAGTAGTTAATTTGTACATATCATGTGTTGAATCTAATTGATTCTGAATTGAAGTATGTTGGATCATTTTCCAGAGAAAAGCTGTAATATCAGTTCCTGGTTCCAAAAGTTTATAAAGTTCTTTTTTTTTTTTTACAAATTCCATAGTTACAATGTAATAAAAACATGCATATATATATATATATATACTATAACTAGAGAAATAAAAAAAAATGAATGAACTTGATGAAATACCTTATGAATTAGTTGATGATGAAGGCCAACCTTTAATTAATAATTTAATTGACTTTGATATTCAAAAATTACACTTGGTTCCTAAAATACATTTCCTTTCTATTTTTAAGAAAAAACATAAATATATTCAATCTTTTACTCAAAAGGAATCTGCTTTTGTAGCGGCCTTAACATTAGCATTTATTCAATATGGCAAGAAAAATGGATTTATATTAACAATATCAAATATTGTACATGAGTCCCTCTTAGAACCTAATTGGGGAATGTCAAATACATTTCCTCTTGAAATATATTGGCATCGAAATGGTGACTATTCATCACCCAAAACTTTTACTTCAAACCGAAATCATTATATCTTGAACCGTTTTCATCATATTGAAAAAGAAAACAAAAAATCTAAATTAAATATATTTCAGTATACCATATTTCTTATTCTTATAATTTTAATAACATTATTTTGTTTTTATTATTTGTACATATATTTGTTTGATACCTTAGGAGACTGACTTCCAGCTGCCAATACTATTTGAAGTAACCCACCCCATTCCCTTTCTTCCTCCTAAAAATGTATCTGTATAACATAGAAATAAAATTTTAATATATTATAAAAAAATAGATACAATTATGTCAAATCAAAATCCAGTTTTAAGTGATACAGAAGAGATGGAGGAAAATGATTCGGATACTTCAGTGGAACTGGAAGACTTGAATAACCCCTCAACTTCAACTTCTACTCCAAAGACAAAAAAATCAAAACTAAATCGATCCAGCACGACACAGGATGATGATGATTCGGATACTTCAGTGGAACTGGAAGACTTGAATAACCCCTCAACTTCAACTTCTACTCCAAAGACAAAAAAATCAAAACTAAATCGATCCAGCACGACACAGGATGATGATGATTCGGATACTTCAGTGGAACTGGAAGACTTGAATAACCCCTCAACTTCAACTTCTACTCCAAAGACAAAAAAATCAAAGCTAAATCGAACAACTCCCAAAAAATCAAAGCTAAATCGAACAACTCCCCAAAAATCAAAGCTAAATCGAACAACTCCCAAAAAATCAAAGCTAAATCGAACAACTCCCCAAAAATCAAAGTCAAACCGAACCAACACCCGTCAACGAACACGGGGAACCTCACCAGGCCCAGACACTAGAAGGAGATCATCTTCGGATATTGGATATAACAAACGTATATTATTTCCATTTAAATATTCTATCACGATGAATGATGTGGTAAAAGAGTGTAAATATAAGGTAATAGTATCTGAAAATATAAATCACATTACATTTAACAAGAAATTCTTTACATTTGTAAATTGTAAAACTTTACCATTAAGATTGTTAATTCACCAGTATATTACATTATCAATGTATATAATTATAAATACCAATTATGAACCCAGTTCACGTGGTTCATGTTATCAAGCTGATGGCTCCTATCATTTTCCCACGTCGTTTTGTGGAGATTTGCTCATTATCCGAAAAATATATGACATTGTTGGCCTGGGAGGAATCGGTAGAAATCTTAAATGGAAGATAAATCCAGCTCATGTTTCAGATAATGGTATTCTTTCAAATTATTGTGCACAATACACTGAAAAAATTAATAAATCAGTTTCTAGAAACAGTGAAAATAAAAATATATTCATTTATATGAAATTACTAACTAATTTATGGACATTTTTAACTGTACAAAAAGATAATGAGTGGCAAAATGCTCTTAGAAATAATCTTATTGATGAAATTGGAAAATTAAGTAAAATAATGAGAGTAACATGTGAAAATATTTATAAAGTAGGTTTTTGTGTTGAAAAATCTCCAATATATACACCAGAAAATTTTGCCAAATATTTAGATGAAGTAAGAAATATGAAACACTTAAATTGTAATGTTAGTAAAATGTCTAAGGAAGAAGCGATAGAACTTCATTTTTCCCTATTACAAAAATTTAATGATATTATAAAAACTGATACTCATATGTATGAAGTTCAATATTATCTGGCATATATACCACCAGATCATTGGAAGGAGTCTCAAAATGAAAGTAATGAAGTTAACGGAGAACAAGTTTTTTATAACAATTTAAACAAGTTAAACTTTAATCCATATACATGCAAAATATCTATTATGTAAATCCCGTTTTCATTTAATCGAAAGAGAGAGTGAATGAGAGAGAGAGAGAGAGAGAGAGAGAGAGAGAGAGAGAGAGAGAGGAGGACTCAAATAGAAAACGGGATTCAATGAGATGATAACAGTTTCCTGTCAGGCTATATACAAGACAGAGCCCCTCCACACATTCTTCACAGTTGCTCTCCACACGCGACCAGGTCAGTGTTCTCATTTCCTTACCATAACAGATTTTTTTTTTTTATATATTATACCAGAGTGTTTGTTTTTTTTACAGTGAAACTGTGGGTATGGGTTGTTAATGTCATCCCAATATTTTTGTGCTTGTGAATTATTTTTAAAATTTGGGTTTTAATCTTTTAATAGTGACGAAAATATATCTTCGTTTCCCTTAAAAAAGTCGCTTAATGCTGTAATGATAATGTGACGGTACTGTGGTAATTCTCCAAATTCGGAACTATTTAATATATCCACCGTAATGAGATGAGGTGGAATATTTTGTATATAATCATAAAAACATACAAATATACGGAAAAAAGGAGATACTAGATTTTTACAGTTTAGTGTTTTATTTTCTTTGCTCATGGTATTGCCTAACTTTATATTTTTAAGGGATAAGCTATTTTTATATACAATTAGGAGGAAAATTATATAATAGTCTAAAGCTTGTCCTCGTATGTCATAAACTGTCCAATATAAAGCATCCATAAACTTTTCATCATTCAGATATTTCTCGCTCTGTGAGGCAATGAGACAGAGCCGATCCACACTTGATTCACAGTTGATCTCCATCCACGCGATCAGGTCAGTGTTCTCATTTCCTTGCCATAAAGGATTTTTATTTTGATATTCTAATAGACTGTGATATATATCACTATGGTTCTCAGATAAATATGCAAGTGATGGTTTTATGAATGGTGAATTAATTTTATAGCAAGAATATATTAGGCGATATAAAATAGGAATATATAAATATTTTTTAAAAGTATCCAATAGTTTTAAATCATGGAGATAAATCATGTGATATAGTGCGCCATGAATTGCTGATTCCATTGACTCGTTTGGCAATATATCTGTAAAGAGAGAATGAAATATTTCACCAATGGCATGAATCATAATGCGGAAAGTAATATTTTCATTAAAATAGATTGGGATGGTTTCAGATTTTTGAGCAACATTTATAAATTCTTTAACTGCCCATATATTTGTATCATTTACATCGCCCAGTTTATTTAGAAAAAATACGGAATATTCACGAAGTTTGTCAGATATAAATTTAAGAGAATTTTCTGACCACTTTTCAATTTTATTTAATAAATTATTTTCATGAAGTATTTTTTGGAATTCAGGAGACATTTTGAATTTTCCACTTTTTATCTTACCAGAAATATTTCTTTTTCTGTGTGAAGAAATAAATATACTTTGTAATTTGGGAATCAAGAGTTTAAATATACATGATATTGATAGCAATTCATGGCTTAATTTTTCTCCATTATCGCCTAATTCCCATATATTTTCAGTTTCCAGTGTATTGAGAGCGGAAAATATAAGATCTGGAATGTTAGTCATCACACCATGTCTAGGAAGAAAAATGTTAGTATCACGTATATAAAACGTCATGTTAACTTCCCTGACCAATTCTGGTGGAAGGATAGTTTCAATGGGGATCACTCGACTTATGATTTGAATAAACCAATTAGTTAATCTACGGGGATCTAGAATAAGATTATTTTCTGTTGTAGATATATCTAGAAGAACCACTGGAAGACATCCCACAATACGTGTATCTTCTTCCTTTTGTTTGTGCTCCGTAAAAGTTGATTCCAAAGAAGTTAATGAATTTAATTTTAGTTTGAATAGGTCACTAATGTATTTACGATTGGCCCAAGTTATAATTACATCCCCTCCAGGAGTGTTGAGTATTTCTTTAATTGAAAGTGTACATGTTTTTTTATGGACATCATCTTCGTCTTTATACTGAAATACGATTTGTGAACTAGGTGGAGAGGCTACAAAAACATTTGATGGTTTTTTATGCCAGTTAAAATTCGTATCCATTTTTTTATGTAAAAAAAAACTTAAAATTATGTTTAAAAAAATGTTAACATTCATAATAATTTTAATAGCATCAGGGAGTGTGGATAGTAATGAACTTGAAGTTATTATCAAACCTGGTGTTGTTTTTGCCCGCCAGTATAAAACACTGTTAGTAGATTCACAGGAAAGATTGTTCTATAGTTTCAACTTTACAATTTATGAAAACATTTTCAATCAATTTTTAACTCTTTTGAATAGTTGTAAGCAAAAATGTCCTTTTGAAACATTTAATGGAATTTATAAACTTATTCGAATTATTAATCGACAACAAGAACTTATAAAAAAATATAAATTTTTAAAAAATTCTGATACAATAATATCCAATGATCATTTTGTATGGAAATATCCACATAAAGAAATTATTTCTGAACAAATTATTTTTTTCAAGGAAACAATTGAAATGTTAAATTCAATTAACCAAACAGAATTAAATCGTAGAGAATTGTGTGTATATATCAGTTTTATACATAGTACCATAAATACAATTATATCAGACATTGAACACACAGAAGTAGAATTAGATTTAATGTATTCTACAGGAATACTCTCAAGATATATTTTCAATCGTTTACCATTTGAAAAGGACTTAATTCAGATTCGAAATCGAAAAAAATTGATCTTTAATGATTCATCAATTGATGATTTAATGTCAATTTATTATAAACTCTGCCGGGTGTCAGTATATTATACTGATAACAGGTTTATATTAGTAGTTTATTTTCCCATAGTTACCACCAATAATCCACCTAATCATGGATTTTTGTATTCAGTAATACCAGTTTATACAAATGTTAACGAAAAATGGAGTGCATCTTTAGAAGTTGAAGATAACAAGTACTTAATGGTATTACAAATTGAAAGTGAATATTGGTATATGGTAATGTCAAAGGAAAACTTTGATGTTATTAATAGTACCTTAGTCATCATTAGTTTTTCATATTTTAATTTAAATTCACACAAATCTCACAATTGTATTAGTGCTGCTTTTAATCAATCTGATGAGGCTATTTTAGAATTATGTAATTATAAATTAACACAAAAATTCAATCCTATATTTATACCTATTGTACCTGGAATTTGGATTTATTCTATTAATAATATCTTAAAATTAAACATATTATGTGGTGGTAATATTAGTCATCGCTTATATCAACAACATATATTATATCCGGGTGTTAGTTTATTAGAATTGAATAGAGCATGCTATGCCTTTTCAAATTTTTCAGAAACATCATCTGATGGATTAAGATTATTTTATAATTATAATACGGTATTTTCACATCTAAATAAGATACTAATAAATACACATCAATCTACTAATTTCCTGAAAAAAATAATTGAGAACAATAATAATCCCAATACACACATGCATTTAATCGATGTGTATTATTTGTCAATAATAAATCAATATTTTATTATTTTATGTATATGCCTTATATCCATATTAATTATATATATAATTTTTTCAATATGCTTATGTCATTATTGTTATAAACACTATTGTAATGCTGCTACTACTACTACTACTACTACTACTACTACTACTACTACTACAACTACAACTACAACTCCAGTTAACACTATGACTTTAACAACTAGTAGTAATACACAACCAGAATCCACCCCATTAATAATGTCATCCTTTTCATTACCCCCTAATCTTCCCCCCTATCCTCCTTTACCCCCTAATCTTCCCCCCTATCCTCCTCCTCCCCCTCCTTCTTCTTCTTTTTCCTCTTCTTTTTCTTCTTCACCTTCTTTTTATCCTCTGCCTTCAGCCACTATATATATGAATGAGAATTCTATTTATGATTCACCACGTGAACATTATATGACAATGAAAGGAAATAAATAAAAATGATTACTATTATTTATTTTCTTATAATAATTTACTTATTTATATGTACAATAATTATAGGAGGTGAGGCGATACAAAGAAAAAGAAAGTTATTTCACTATGGTATAACAAGACAAAAAAATATATCGTCATTAGAATGGTATATTGATCAGGCTGAAAGCGATGATGATGCATTAGATAATAATCCATTATTAATTTTATCAACATATGGACATCATCAGGATGACAATCATCATCAAGCCTGTAAAGTGTGGGAAGGTATGAAACTAAATCAGTGTTGTATATTTTTACCTTATCCTTTATATTCTAAAGAAGGTAATGAAATATTACCAGCTAGTGCCTCCTGGCAGGATGGATATTGGTTTGAAATATCTCCTACTAATCCCCTAAAAATACCTACAGTTCCAGTATGTTCAACCACATTAGGTAAATTAATATGGCAAGATTACAATTTCACGTGTGAATGTACAACTCATGGATTATTTAGTGGAAAACATTGTGATCAATCCACGTCCAAACTTACTATAGATAATGGATGCAAAAAAGTTGGATGGATTCATGATCTGAATATTGTAGACATATCTAAATTTAATCCAGTCAAAGAAGGCATATGTGTAGAATGTTCTATTCCTGAAACAGTACCGAATATAGAAGGAATGGAACCTTCTTGTATCCATGTTCACCTTAATAATAATTCTTCCTCTCTAGACATAACCACCACCACCACGACTACTAACGCTTTATATAGAACAAATGTTCCATCTGATACCAAGGCACCTTGCGTGTACGACGCGTTAAATGAAAATAATTACAATGAAATTAATAAATATGTAGAAGGATATGGTTGCTCATGTGACTATTTCAGTGGTTACGTTGAGGTTTTAATTCCTTCATTAGTTGGCCTGTTTCGTGAAAAAAATTTGATTAGTAATGCCTGTGTGAAAATTGGTCATAACACAATGGACCCTCATCGAGTTGATTTGGCTTACTATACACTAGAGAATGGTGGCAAACCTTTACAAATGCACACTTACTATGAACTCGAACCCCTTTTCCAACCCCTGATGTCTAAAGCCAAATCAACATTAAAAAGTGATGTTGAATTTATTATAGATCAACCGGCAATAGCAAAGGTAAATGCCTGTGATTGGATGAATCGTCACATTAAAGCTGATCCACACCAAAAACTATGGCGTTTGAGACATGATGAACGAGGAGATGACTGGCCTGTGGTTCATAAGACAAAATTGATTAATCATTATAGGCGCCGGCAAGAAACTTATCCCCTATATATCTATCGATTAGCGGTTAGTCCTGGATATGAAGACAAGCATTTTTATGAGACGACTGACGATCGTCGACTATCTAATGCTATTTGGGGCCATCCAATTGTATTCAGCTATTACTCAGAGAGTATTTGGCATGAACTTACTACCCTTAATCCCTTGGGAGTAACTGAGGGGTGGTATTTTGGTTTAACTATGCTCACTCAACCAGGTCATATAGTTCGACTAGATACACGTGGACAATTTAGGAACCCAGGTGAGGTTATACCTAATGTGGTTCCACCTGATTATCATGATTTAATTGACCCCCGGCAACCTATTGCTCATCCAGGTATATTATATATTACGTATGTGGTTAATACTTAATCTCTCTCTCTCTCTCTCTCTCTCGACTTGATTTGACCTTTAACACATTGATCTCCTTAGAGCCACACGCTGTGCATGGTCCAACACCCAACCCCACTACCCCTCTTGACTACGATAACTGCGTCGCCAGGGAATCCCCAAAATTCCCCTGTGACTACTATACCCACAGGCCAGGGAATATAAATATATCCCTGTGACTATAGATCGACTCACGTGCCAGGAAACATACCCCTGTGACTACGAATTAATAAAGTACATTGAAGAAATGGAAAGACAATCAGATGACAAACAGCCAACAACGCCACCTCCCCTTTCTATATATGTTAATGAAGTATTTCGACCTATAAACCAGGAAGAATCTAATAATAGTGATAGTAGCATCAGTAGTAGCATCAGTAGTAGTATCAGTCTAAATGATGTTGATGTTAATAATCTTTTAGAAATCAATAACTTCAGTAGTAAGAGATTTAATAAGATTGTAAATAGCTACCTCATGTTTGAAGAGGATAATATAATTAAATTATATTTTGTAAATGTAATGAAAATGTTGGTTGATAATAGTAGTAATATTAATAACGTTATTTTAAAATATTTCATTTATGTTTTAAGTCTTTATTGTATTTCTATGTATTATTTTTACAATATTTATAACATTTTTAGTGTTATATCTTTAAAAGTAGTAACTAGAGATGATGTGAATTTTTTTAAAATGTTTCAAAACAAAAATATACAAACATTTAAGTATATTTGTAAGAGTCAAGATAAAATTAACATTCTGATAAATAGTCCTATTCTGTCCCTCAACAAAAACATTTACAATAGTTTATGCCATATAATGTTTATTGTAAAATTTAGAGGTCAATATATTAGCGACATGTACAACCAAATGTTGTTTACAATATCAACAAAAATAGTTGAAGGGGAAAATGGACTTTATTTTTTTCAAAATTTGGAGTGTGATAAATTTAATATCGAAAGATGGAATCCGGATAAACTATTTCAGTTATAATCAGCTTTATTATAAAGATTCCTGCCTTTTCGGAGGAATTTCAGTATTATCTTCATTCTTTCTCTTTTGTGAAATAAATTGTGGACGGTGGCTAAATAATGGAACCTGATTACTTTTTACTCTAATTATTTGTGAATTAATATTTTCATTGTTTACTTCTGGGAAATAGACTATACCGTCATCATCCAGAAAAATTCCATTTTCTTTATCATATTTAAGATCTACAGTGAGTTCATTTTTATGCTTAATTTTAATTATTTTGTTTTTATATATATATATATGTCCATCTGTTTTAACCCGGTTAATAAATTCTTTAATGTTGGGATGTGTCATTTGATAATAACAATTTTCAAACTGTATATATATTAGAAATATATATAAATAATTATAAAATAGTACCACACATTTTATCCAAATCACTTTGGTCAAAATTACTTTTTCCAAGACATAGAAAGTATGGTGCTAATTCAATCATACAAGGAGAACACACACTTAAATACTTACGATGATCACCCACAAAATTACTTGGTTTACGCCAATTAAACCGAAATGATATCTTGGCTGTACGATAATTACATAGAGTGCAGGATGTTGTTTGTAATTCTATTTTATTAGCCTGAGACATTAAAAAAACAAAACCTTTAAATGTATCATTTCTAAATGATGATACACTCAGTCCTGCAATTATCACATCGATTCCACAACCTTGACATACATGAACAAATTCAGTTAAATTTTCTGGATAAAACAAATGAGCATCGTCGATAAAAATAGTATCAAAGTGAAGAATATAGTCTTTATAATCTAAGTAAGTTTCACTCCGGATTTGGATTTCAGTCGGAATTATTGATCGACATTTTATTTGTTTTAATTGTACACATCTAGGCAAAATCAAAATGGTTTTATTTTTATTTTCTCTGCAATGTGTTTCAGTAAGTTGCAAAAGTCGAGACGATTTTCCTGAGGCCATTAAACCAGTAATAACTGTCAAAGTGCCCTCTCGGTTTTCGTGTTTATTAAACAAACTGACAATAGTTTTGTATTTATCCAAAACCAATGACTCTCTATGGTGGTGGTCTTTAGAAATATTTTCAGGGGAGTTTTGTATTCCCCAAACCTCTTTTATTGATGTTCCATTGAATGAGTAATCCAAATAGGTATATGGAATTCGATTATATGAAATGGGATGTTCCTTAATTATTTCATCCATGTGGCTAACATCAAAATCCAACAAAGTCTCATCAAACTTATATATAAGCAATGTTTTTCTAACATCTTTCAATGTAAGAGAACCTGTCAAAATAGAATTTAGTATTGATTCACTTAGATTACAAAGAAGTATAATATGGGCATTGCGAAATTCAGATTCCAAATGACCATATTCCTCATCCTCATGCTCCATTGGATCATATATCCAGCTAGGGGATACCGCATTTGCAGTTAGACGAATATCATACTTAAGTTGCACACAATTGGAACCCATACACAAACTGTAAATCTTAACTTGGGGTATGTCCAAAAAACATTTGTCAGCATAATAAATAATTTCTTTTCCTAGTCTGTCTATTAATTCAATTGGAGATGTAATAAGGGTGGATGTTACGGACCCTGATCCAGCGTCCAATCTCTAAACAGTGACGGCCGCGCCATCTGTGGGTCAGCTCCCGAAACCGCCTCCAAACCGACGACGTGTACTAGCTACGAGGGCCAGTTTCCAGCCCCGTTCAGCGCTCAACGCCGCCGCCGCTGACCTCTGGTGAGGTGGTGCTCAGACTACAACGCCGTCTATGGAGTGGATATGTCGGGCGTTTGTGTCTGAGCCTGTAAGTGTGGTGTTTTAGTGTCCCTGTTATTGATGACGTGTCTGCTTACAGAGCCGACCTGGGACCACTGTGTTGAAGGTGAAGTCAGTCTACCCGAGGCAGCCAGTCTCCATACAGTGAAGTTTGCTGCAGCTTTTGTGACGTCGTCCCCCCGGAAGAACACTGTGGTGTGTTAGCCTGCCATTGGAGTGGCAGTTAAAGGATTTACCCGGGACCGACGGTTGGAGACGATAATCCACTGGGGTATTGAGGACAGGAGGGTGATTGGTGATATCACACGAGACTCCTGTCTAGGGCGTACCCCTTTTATCGTTCGTGGAGTGGCCGTACCAGCCTTGGTGGCTCAGTACCTGCCAGCAGACCTGCTGGACGTGTGGTTGACGGCCTCCACGACGATGCCCCCAGTGGACCTGTGTTGTGGCTGACCTGTGGCCAGGGTAGACTCGGCGTTCTCAGAGGACACGTCTTGAGGCCACGAAGAAAGCACCGCGGACTCAGCACCTAGCTTCTTGATCAAGAGTCTTCAGCAGAAGACTAGATTGTGCATAATCCCCTTGTTAAGTGTTAATACCCCTCCCCCTTGTGTACGTTTTACTTTTATATATTTAAACGGTGATGGTTATATTATATTATATTAAGTTCTTACCTTTCTTTCCCTACTCCCTTTAAGTTACTTGCGTCACGGATCACATCCCTTGATAGCCTCTACTGGCTTCGGGCCGGATATATATATCTTCCTCTAACTACATCAGAGTAAGAACCCCGTTGCGTCCCGAGAGGGCCGTAACATAATTGGCATCCCCAGCGGGATCCGTCCCCTTGTTAAGTATGTTTGACAGGGGTGGTGAAGTGGCGTAATCCCTGTATATAATTCCCCCTGTGTGACGATTGTGACGTTATACGTCCTGTGCGGTGCTCAGAGTGACTAAGCGCGATATTGTGCAGTGCGGTGCTCGCTGTGATTAAGCGATTAAGTGCAATATTGACTAGTGCGGTGCTCAGTGATTTAGTGTAATATTGTAGAGCGAAGTGTTCGCTTGGACTCAGTGCAATATTGTAGAGCGAAGTGTTCGCTTGGACTCAGTGCAATATTGGGTAGTGCGGTGCCCGAAGTGATTACGTGCAATATTGGCAAGTGCAGTGTTTGGTGCGATAAAGTGCAATATTGACGTAGAACAGTGCTCGGTGCGTTAAGTGCCAACGTGTAAACGGTGTGTTAAGTGCTCGTTAAGTGTTCCATCTGTGACAATGGCAGACAAAGCTACCATCGATGATCTGGACGAGGTTCAGGCTTTTCTGAACAGAGAAGATTGTCTTGCCAGATTAAAATATCTGAGTAAACCAGAGCTTGTACTAGTGAGCGCCTACCTGGAGATCAAGATCCGTGCCAGTGATTCCCGTGTGGAGATCTTGTCCAAGGTACACCGGCACCTGAAGGCAGAAGAGAAACAGGAAGGCGAGACTCCTAGTACAAAGGAAAGTGCAGACATAGCTTCCACGGAAAAGGAAGATAAGGGCAGCGACGTTGACAGTGATGCAGGCGAGCTTAATATCAGCTTCCTAACAGTCAAGATGCGTGCCCTAGAGATCAATCGTGAAATAGAATGGAAGAAATTAGAAATGGAACGAGAGAGACAAGATAAAGAATTAGAGATGAGACGTTTAGAATTAGAAGAAAGGAAAGCAGAGAGAGAGAGAGAAGAGAAACGAGAAAGAGAAAGAGAAGAACGAGAAAGAGAAGAGAGAAGAGAGAGAGAAGAACGAGAAAGAGAAGAGAAACGAGAGAGAGAAGAACGAGAACGAGAGAGAGAAGAACGAGAAAGAGAAGAGAAACGAGAGAGAGAAGAACGAGAAAGGGAAGAGAGACGAGAGAGCGAAGAACGAGAGCGAGAAAGGGAGGAAAGAGAGAGACAACATGAACTAGAAGTATTGCGATTAGGCGGTGGTCGGAGGCAAACAACGGACACCAGTAGCTTCGATCCGGTACGCAACATCAAAATGGTCCCCAAATTCCATGAGAAGGAGGTGTCAAAATTCTTTGCAGCCTTCGAGAAAGTCGCTGCCTCTTTGGAGTGGCCAAGGGAGAATTGGGCCATCATGATACAGTCAGTCTTGACTGGGAAGGCCCAAATTGCCTACTCTACGTTATCCCTTGACGACTCCAGCGATTATGACAAGGTGAAGAAAGTTGTGCTCATGGCTTACCAATTGGTACCTGAGGCTTATAGGCAAAAGTTCAGAAACCTGAAGAAGACCTCAGAGCACACTTTTACCGAATTCGCCACGATCAAGGAGCGACTTTTCCAGGAATGGTGTACCTCTCGGAAGGTGGAGACCAAGGAAGACCTCGAGCAGCTGATTCTGCTGGAGGACTTCAAGGATTGTTTGACTGGAGACTTGAAGACGTACCTAGAGGAACAGCAGGTAGAGACCTTGAGTGCAGCAGCCACAATGGCTGAGGAATACATCCTGACTCATAGGCCATCTGCTAGGTACGTCCCGAAGACCTATTCAAGATATCCAGCCAAACATAAACCGGAAGATAGAACTGCCCCTCGTAGTGCCGCCAAGTCAACCTCGGATAGTCCCCGGAGGTTTAGTCCGAAGAGAGATGTATTGTGTTGGACCTGCGGTAAGAGAGGACATATTGCTGCGAAGTGTCGTAGCAGTTCAGGTAATAATCCCCGTAGGAAAGTCATGCTGATGAACAGTATAGTACCACCGACATCCACCCAAGAGAAGAGGAAAGGATTGTTCGCCCCATATACCTCCCAAGGATATGTAGCCAGTGGCCTTGCAAGTACGCCTGTGGTAATACTTAGAGACAGTGGAGCGGCCCAGTCTCTAATTCTGGAAACATCATTACCCGAAGGTATATCGGCGGATGAGATGCAGAAGGTAATCCTGGGTGGATTCCCTTCAACCTTGTGCGTTGCCCCATTGGTACAAGTACATCTAGACTCTCAGCACTTCAAAGGTGAGTGTCGGTTGGCCGTGGTGGATAGTCTTCCCATAGAGGGAATTGACGTAATATTAGCCAATGACTTAGCCCTAGGATTGTTACCCAACTGTCCCCTGGTAGTGGATATTCCAGGACGTGAAGAGACCAGTCCCATCGCAGCAGTGCAAACCAGGTCTCAGGCGCACCTCCATGCACCACTAGATCTAAACACTTTGTTTAACTCTCCTCCTATCCCGCAGGTTACAAGTAGCCATACACCAGTCCCACCAGTCCAGATGCCGGTTCCCGAACGCTGGACTCGAGCCCAGCTGATAGAGGAACAGAAGAAGGACCCTCAGGTACGGAAGTTGGCCGACACCGTAGACTCTCCTACGAAAGGAGGGGATCTATATGTGTGGTCAAGTGGTGTACTGTGTCGCCGGCATCCTCCGAAATACCCCCAGTCAAGGGCGGTAGGTGATCAGATAGTCGTCCCAGCCGTGTTCAGATCTAAGCTGTTAGAAACAGCCCATGCTAATAGATTTGCTGGACATGGTGGGATCTCTAAGACTTTCCACCGCCTAGCCAAAGGTTTCTACTGGCCGCATATGAAGGAGGACGTACGTCATTTCTGCAAGACCTGCCATGCCTGCCAAGTGGCCGGAAAAGCAAACCAGCCTGTCCCCAAAGCCCCTTTATACCCCATTCCATCAATAGGTGAGCCCTTCGAACACCTCATCTTGGATATAGTAGGCCCTCTTCCACCGGCTACCTCAGGGGTGAAGTATTTGCTAACAATACTAGATCGGGTTAGTAGGTACCCAGAAGCGATCCCCCTTAAAACCATCACAGCTAAGGTTTTGGTGAAACAACTGCTCTGGTTCATCTCGCGATACGGTCTTCCCAAGACCATTCAGACGGACCAGGGGTCTAATTTCATGTCCCATTTGTTTCGCCAACAGATCGCCGACCTGGGAATTCGACAGGTTACCTCTAGTGCCTACCATCCCGAGTCTCAAGGAGCTTTGGAACGTTTTCACCAGACGTTGAAGGGTATGCTTCGGAAGTTTTGCTACGACAGGCAGAATAAGTGGGTTGAAGAACTGCCCTACCTCCTATTTGCGGTAAGATCAGTGCCCAATGAATCCCTAGGAATCTCCCCATTCGAGATGATCTTTGGTCACTCAGTAAGAGGTCCCTTAGAGGTGGCACGAGACCATTGGCTGGACGCAGAAACCAACGAGGATATTGTGGACTGGTTGTCTACCAATAAAGGACGGCTGTTCTCAGCCTGGGAGATGGCTACAAGGACCTTAGAAAGTACACAAAGAACTATCAAGAGCAGGTATGATAGGAGAACCAAGCAGAGGGAGTTCAAAGTAGGAGATCTGGTTTTAGTATGTACTCCTACAATAACTGGGAGCTTGAGCGCCAGATTCGTAGGTCCCTACCCGGTTGTAAAGAAGGTTACTAACCTCAATTACCTTCTTAGTACTCCAGACCGCCGTAAGAAAGAAACTCTGGTTCATGTTAATATGATCAAGAAATACGAGGGGCGGGATACACTCCCCGTAACCTTAGTGACCACTAATGACGACATTGAGGAGGAAGAGGAGGTGTTGACTAACTCAGACATTCTGTTAAACTTGCAGGCAAAGTTGACACACGTGGCCGAAGGACATCAATCATCATTGCTGCAGATGATCCGGCAATACAAGCCTATCTTCAACGATGTTCCAGGGTTAACATCTGTCTTGAGGCATGATGTCGAGCTGGAGGAAGGAGTCCGACCTATAAAGCAACATCCGTACCGTCTCAACCCACTGAAGAAACGAGTAGTGAAAGAGGAGGTAGATTATATGCTGAAACACCATCTAATAGCCCCGAGCTCGAGCCCATGGTCATCCCCAATACTACTAGTGCCCAAACCTGGTAAGAAATACCGTCTTTGTATTGATTATCGCCAGGTGAATAAGGTCACAGTAGCAGATACTTACCCTCTCCCCAGAGTAGAGGAATGTCTGGATGCCATAGGTAGAGCCCGGTACCTGACGAAATTTGATCTGTTCAAAGGCTATTGGCAAGTTCCCCTCACGGAAAAGGCCAAACCCATATCAGCATTTGTAACTCCCGATGGGCTGTTTGAATGTCAGGTGATGCCATTCGGGATGAAAAACGCAGCCTCCACTTTCCAGAGACTGATGGGTACTGTGTTGCGTGACGTGGAAAACACCTTAGTCTACATCGATGATGTATTAATATATGATGTAGATTGGCAGGATCATCTGCGTCACATAGAGGATTTCTTCAAGGCCATGCTCCAGTCAGGATTGGTGGTCAATCTGCATAAATCGGAGTTTGCCAGAACCTCTGTCGTCTTCCTAGGTCATAAAGTTGGAGGAGGATGGATTGCGCCGAAGGCCAGCAAGATCGAGGCAATAGTCCAGTATCCTACGCCAGCTACCAGGAAGGACATCTTGCGTTTCCTTGGTATGGCTGGGTTTTATCGTAAGTTTGTCCCTAATTTTTCCTCCATCGCCGTCCCCCTGACCAATCTATTGAAGAAAGGGGTAAAGTTAATATGGAATGAGAATTGCCAGGAGGCATTCGAGAGTCTCAAAGCAATTCTGATCTCTGCTCCAATCCTCAGGTCCCCGAGTTTTGAGGATAGATTCATCCTGACGGTCGACGCCTCTGACTATGGCCTGGGCTCCGTTTTATCCCAGACGGACGAGAAGGGGGTGGAACACCCGGTGGCCTATCATTCTAAGAAGTTCACCCCCAGCCAGCTTAATTACTCGGTCATAGAAAAGGAAACGTTGGCCTTAATTAATTCCGTCCAGCACTTCGAGGTATATTTAACAAGCAATGGCCATCCTATATTAGTACGGACCGACCATAACCCTCTGAAGTTCCTGGCTCAATTTAAGCAAAAGAACCTCAGGCTCACCAGATGGAGTCTACATTTGCAGCAATATCCCCTCCAGATTGAACACATAAAAGGGGTGGACAACGTGGTAGCTGACGCATTATCTCGTATCTAGATCCACGTACTAATTTGGTTTGTCTTCTCTTTTTATAGGAACCCAAACCAAATTCTTTTGGTGGGGAGGTGTTACGGACCCTGATCCAGCGTCCAATCTCTAAACAGTGACGGCCGCGCCATCTGTGGGTCAGCTCCCGAAACCGCCTCCAAACCGACGACGTGTACTAGCTACGAGGGCCAGTTTCCAGCCCCGTTCAGCGCTCAACGCCGCCGCCGCTGACCTCTGGTGAGGTGGTGCTCAGACTACAACGCCGTCTATGGAGTGGATATGTCGGGCGTTTGTGTCTGAGCCTGTAAGTGTGGTGTTTTAGTGTCCCTGTTATTGATGACGTGTCTGCTTACAGAGCCGACCTGGGACCACTGTGTTGAAGGTGAAGTCAGTCTACCCGAGGCAGCCAGTCTCCATACAGTGAAGTTTGCTGCAGCTTTTGTGACGTCGTCCCCCCGGAAGAACACTGTGGTGTGTTAGCCTGCCATTGGAGTGGCAGTTAAAGGATTTACCCGGGACCGACGGTTGGAGACGATAATCCACTGGGGTATTGAGGACAGGAGGGTGATTGGTGATATCACACGAGACTCCTGTCTAGGGCGTACCCCTTTTATCGTTCGTGGAGTGGCCGTACCAGCCTTGGTGGCTCAGTACCTGCCAGCAGACCTGCTGGACGTGTGGTTGACGGCCTCCACGACGATGCCCCCAGTGGACCTGTGTTGTGGCTGACCTGTGGCCAGGGTAGACTCGGCGTTCTCAGAGGACACGTCTTGAGGCCACGAAGAAAGCACCGCGGACTCAGCACCTAGCTTCTTGATCAAGAGTCTTCAGCAGAAGACTAGATTGTGCATAATCCCCTTGTTAAGTGTTAATACCCCTCCCCCTTGTGTACGTTTTACTTTTATATATTTAAACGGTGATGGTTATATTATATTATATTAAGTTCTTACCTTTCTTTCCCTACTCCCTTTAAGTTACTTGCGTCACGGATCACATCCCTTGATAGCCTCTACTGGCTTGGGGCCGGATATATATATCTTCCTCTAACTACATCAGAGTAAGAACCCCGTTGCGTCCCGAGAGGGCCGTAACAGTGGATTTAGTATCATCTGCCATGATTATGAGATACCCCAGTCCAAGCTCAGTTCAGGACAGCTGGAATAATTATAACTTATAGTCTTAATAAATACCTTTTATATTATTTATCATATTAAAAAATCTTATGCTAAAACATGAATAGTTCTTCTAATAATCTAATAAATTTTAAAGTTGTTGGGAATGATATGATTACTAACCCTTTACAGTTTCCTATCAATTCTACTGATGACATTACAAAATTTTTAAATACTACGTTAATTCCGGGAAATTTACCCATTCTCACAGATAATGATACATTAAATTATGTTACCAAAGAAACTCTAGAATCTCTTATTAATTCTTTGACACTACTATTGATTAGTCTTCCTGTTTTCCCTGCCAGACCAGCTTTAGAGTGGACAAAGAACGTTGAAAATGCTGAAATTTTAAATATAATTGACGATTACATTAAAAATTGTCAGCATCTAAATGAAGAAGCTCATTTAAAAGAATCAACAAAGAGAGCTGAAGAAATCAGTAAATTATTTGATGAAAAACTAAAAAATCTTACAAATTCTGCACAAACAATCCCACCCATAATATATGCACAACCACCTCCACCACCACCAACCCAACTGCCCCTACATACACACTCTTCATTCCATTATTCACCCCATCAACAATTCCCTAGTTCTTATTATCAATGTCAGTGTCAATATACCCCCACTTCTCCTTACTGTTATTATCATTCCCATCCTCCTCTAACAAGTGTTACCTCTTCTCCTCCTCCTCCTCATCCTTCTCCTCCTCCCCCTCCCCCTCCCACTGTCAACCCCACCCATACTCATCAAAATCCTTATATACCACAATCTCCCAATACCCAATTACCATTCACCTCTCAGTCATCACCACAGCAGCAAACATCCCAATCCTCCCCACCACCACAATCTTCCTAAAATGGCAGATGTATTGAAAAGACAAAAAATTAAACTTCCATTTATGGCCCATGATATGTATATATATGTTGAATATTCATTACATGAGACAAATGTAAATATCCCTGTAGATGATCAGGAAAGCATATTCTACATATCTAACAAGGGAGTTGGTATGAGTCTGCATAACAAGAAAACTGGAAATTATTGTCGAATTGTAAAACTTGCCATATATAATTCGAATGATAAAAAAATTATAGAAAAATGTTCCAACCAGTACTCTTTGCCAGGTTATATTGCTGGTTATGAGGTGATTGAATGCCTGTTGTTTGCTGCTAAAACCATTGCTACTGAACACAATGTTTTTTCCATAATTCAACGTCCAGTTTTCATTGTGTGTAATGAAAGATTAATTATTGATATTTTGCATTATATAATAACAAATCTAATGATTAACGATGTATGGTGTAATGAATGGAAATGTGTTCCTAAAGCTAAAGATAAAATCAAGATCATATTATGGACATTTACAAATTTATCTGATTGGATGGAAGCCAAACGTTTATTTAAAACTGCTATTGTTCATAATTCCCAATTAAAATACTCTCTCTCTCATACGACCAACCTATCCCAGTTAAATTTTTGTAAACTTCAAGATATTTTACCCAGTTACTATAAAAATGTAAGTCGCGAAAAGAGACGTGCCCATAACATTAATCGGCATAGACAACCCATTGTAATAAAGCCTAGAATATATGTGAATTTCAATCCTCAGGATGAATTTGGAACAAATATTACTACTCAATACAATAATTGTCTTAAGGTTTTTAACAGGTAATAAATAATTACTTATTATTTAATTAATTTTATAGTTTTAGTTAAAACTTTTATGTATTTATTTGAATATAAATTTAATAATGATGGATTACTTTTCTCTAATGATTTATAATATCGGGCACTATGAACTGCTTCATATACAATTAATTTAAAAAGAAATAAATAGTCTTGGTATGTTACAGAATCCCCCCACTCCTGCCATATGATTGCTTCATTTTTAGTTGAACGACATCTTTTCATTTGATTAAAAATTGAAACAAGATTTGTTTCTTCATGTAAAGTGGCGTTTTTTAAAATGTCATGTTTACTGATTGTCCAACAAGATATGAGACCTAAATTATAGTCACTTCCAAAAAATATAAAATACAATACTGTTAAACTAAATAGTTGTTGAGAATTTATATTTAATTTAACCATAATATGATTATAATTGTTGAATCCAATGCATGATTGTCCATTATATGGTGGGATAACCAACATAACACGATCATCCTCTCGAAGAATGTACATTGCTGATATATCAGAGTCATTACTTATAATTATGTAACGGGAATTTTTATTTAAAATTTTATTAATAAAACAAAATAGAGTTATTTCACCCTCATTTCGTTGATCAAAAGGTAATGATTCAGTTGATAATAGAAATATGATATTAGGATGTTGAATGTCCATTTTTTTTTTTATCATTGCAATTGTACATTTTTCTAAGGATAATTTTTCATGGGGAGAAAGAATGGAAAAGGGGTCAGATTTTTGTTGATTGCTACGATTTTTTGTAAAGAGAGACTTTCCATCCATAACAAAGTGTATTATCATATTATTACAAGTTCTTCCCTTATTATTAGTATTAGTATTAGTATTAGTATTATGATCATCATCATCATCGGTGTTATTGTTACTTAGTAAATTCATGAGAATATCACAATAGGCACAAATTATATTACATACTTTTTGGGCTGTAGCATTGATATCAATTGTTCCAACTTGTTTCCCTTTTATGGTATGTGCATGGAAAAAAACTGAACCATCAATCCCAATATATTTTAAATGGCTAAGACCTGAAGGAAAGAATTTCTTTAAATATTGATTTAGCTCTTTGTCATTTTGAACAGTTAACATTATCTTGGTATTAGTTAAACATTTATTGAAGAAATGAAGACCCATAATATTGTATAAAAAATAAGCTTTTGTAAGTTCTTATATAATAGTTGAGATAAAAATATATAAATTATATTATTAAATTAATGCTTCATTTCCAGAATCATCGGGTGAATGAAATAATAACCACCTCCAGAAGAAACATGTGAAAATGGACAAATTTAAAAAAAAAAACTTTGTTTTGAAGAAGTCTTCTAAAGAACAAAATCTAGAGCCCCGGAAAAGTGTAACCAACTTAAGAAGGACAGGAGGCCCCATTGAAGACCGACAGACGGCCCAAGAAGACAGGAAGAAGTCTTCTAAAGTACAAAATCTAGAGCCCCGGAAAAGTGTAACCAACTTAAGAAGGACAGGAGGCCCCATTGAAGACCGACAGACGGCCCAAGAAGACGGGAAGAAGTCTTCTAAAGTACAAAATCTAGAGCCCCGGAAAAGTGTAACCAACTTAAGAAGGACAGGAGGCCCCATTGAAGACCGACAGACGGCCCAAGAAGACGGGAAGAAGTCTTCTAAAGTACAAAATCTAGAGCCCCGGAAAAGTGTAACCAACTTAAGAAGGACAGGAGGCCCCATTGAAGACCGACAGACGGCCCAAGAAGACAGGAAGAAGTCTTCTAAAGAACAAAATCTAGAGCCCCGGAAAAGTGTAACCAACTTAAGAAGGACAGGAGGCCCCATTGAAGACCGACAGACGTCCCAAGAAGACGGGAAGAAGTCTTCTAAAGAACAAAATCTAGAGCCCCGGAAAAGTGTAACCAACTTAAGAAGGACAGGAGGCCCCATTGAAGACCGACAGACGTCCCAAGAAGGTGGGAAGAAGCGAAAACGGACGTTTTCTAAAGAAGAACAAAATCAAGAGGTAAATGAAGAAGCTAAACCAAAATCTGGAAATTTTATAGAAAAGATTAATCCCAAAAATATCCAAGTAAAAGAAAAATATATTGGGTGTTGTTGTTTACATGATAAAGTTATATCAAGACAATTTGCTATTGTAGACGGAAGAATTAATATCCTAAATAACAGGTTGAATTTTATAAATGAAAGATTGGATATTGTTATGGAAAGTAATAGAGAACAAAACATTAAGAAAATAAATACGTTATTGAATAATATAAATGAGAAATTGTATATTTTGGAACAAGAGAAAAAAGAATTAAGATCCTAAATATTATATGGGATAATTAATTTATATGAGAAATTGGATATTTTGAAAGTCATAGAGATTTACATTATTAGATGGGTAGTAGTATATTTACATTATTAGATGGGTAGTAGTATATAGTATAAAAGAAGTATGTATATGAACCATTAACACAAAGAGGAGCTGAAGAATAAGTAACAAAAATGGTTGAAATATATGAAATAATACCTAATTCTGAAATAGATAATTTTACTTCTATGTTTCTTACACCAGAATTAAAGGATAGATTTATGAACAAATATTCTTCAATGATCAATTTTGATATGTGTATTAGAGATATGGTATGGGAGTTATGTGCTACCCCACTTATTCCAACTTATGTCCAAAAAGAAATTGAAGATTTGTTGTTAACAAAAGCCATTAAAGAAAAATATATAAATAATACTGATTTAAAATTTATTCATCGTATAAAAGACCAAACAATTGAAACGGATAAAAAAGTTTATATTAAGGTTGAGGAATTTACCCATTTTTTATGGAATAAAGTCAAAATTCAAATACATTTTGAAATGATAAGTTACCAACGACATCTATGCCAAGAAATTTATCAAAAGATGAGTAACGAACTAGATTATTTTTTCTTACACCCCAATATTATTGGTGCATATGAATTAAATAAATTATCACTTGTAGCATCTTTAGCTTACACACTACAGAATCTACATAAAATGTCTTGGCATGCATCCAGTTTTCAATTTATAAACGACCACAAAAAAGAGATTAAGTATTATCCTCAAATTGTAAATGGTATTAAACAAGAAATGTCTAATTCTTGGCTTTATATGAGTTTACTAAATGAGATGGTATATAAATGTAACCATAAATATAATGGTCAAATAAATGTTGTTTCCCTTAGAAATTTAGCCAAGTTCTCTAAAAAAACACTTGCTAATTATACAGAAGAAGAAAAAATAATTATTTTGAAAATAGTTAAAGATATTAAAAAACAAACAATGTCAGAGTGTTCATGGTTTTGTTTAGGGTTACTTGATTCATTATGTATGTAGTTAGTTATATGTTCTATTTTTAGTCAATATTTTTAGTCAATTTTGTAATTGTTATAAATATAACATAATAAAATATATAGCTGTTTTATTTGTTATTTTGTTACCTAAAGATCAGAAATATAAAAAAAATAGTAAAAAAATAGAGAATGTTTATATGTCAAAAAGAAGTTAATTCCTTAAAAGAATGTGCTTTCAGTTATATGCCTTTTTCCTATGAAAGTTGGTCGTGGAGTATTAATAATTCCTCAGAGAATAATTCAAAATTTGATGAATATTATTACCTTCCACTACATGACAATAAAGGATTTTATCAAATTGTTACCATGTTTCTCAAATATTGTAGCCAAATATATAATTCACTCTCTAATGATAAAAACCATAATCATAATGAATATATAGCAGGAAGATGCCGACTACGCCAATTACCAGGACTCTTGCTCTTAGGTTATGATATTTTGAAAAAAAAGAAAGGGTTAGTATCTTTCTCATTTTTCACCAGTGATTTGCCATGCACTTGGGTTATTCCAACCTCGATTTCTAATTTTTCTGAAATTGTTACCAATCCAGGTTGGATTGCAACTACAATGCTAAAACCTAAAATACCTCCTGTTTTTAATTTACCCCACCCTATTAGTATCTTCAGTCTTGCTGACAGTGGTTTAGTAGTAGCTTATCATTGGTCATCTATTCTCTTTTTGCTCTTAGAACCCATATTGGTGATACCTTCTTCTCAGCTTCAATCTAAAAATCTAAAGGGTAAGTGGGATCCACATCAATTAGTAAATAAAAGTAAAAAATATCTTAATGATAAAGAAGCAAGTTTAAAACTTCTCGGTTCTCATTATATCATTCAATATTTTCCCAAGTCTCATCTTAATGAAAATACATTTTCTATTGCAGTCTTTAACTCAAAGCATTTACCGATCAACCAAGAACTACAACACGATTCATTTCAACCCTCAGATTTTATGAAATCCCTCATTTGGGGTATTTCTCTTCTACAACTGAGTCAAGAAAGTCTGAAATAAATAATGGCAACAAGTTCTTATTCCTCTCTACCACATCCTCCTCCTCCTCCTCCTCCTCCTTATTCAATCATAAAACTGCAAAGTAGTGATTTTGATATTTTTGAAGTAGAATATGATATTATCAGACAGAGTGGTGTTATAAAAACCATTTTAAATGATTTGAGTGATGATACCAATGATGAAGCTATTCCTCTTCCAAATGTAAACACTATTATTTAAAAAAAAATAATTGAATGGTGTGGTTACCATCACAATAATAATGATAGTTCTATAATGTCATTTTCAAAATGGGATTTTGATTTTTTTGAACAAGATACATTGTTGCCAATAATTTTGGCAGCTGATTACTTAAATATTAAAGATCTAACTGATAAAGGAATCAAAATGTTTGCCAATATTATTAAAAAAATTGACAGCAGAAGAAATCAGAGAAATATTTCATATAACTAACGATTTGACACCTGAAGAAGAAGAAGAAATTATTATAGAAACTAACTGGTGTAAATTTATATAATTATAAGACCAGAAAGGATGTAAAGAATAATTACTGTGGAGTTCGTAAACCGTAGACTTTTTATTAATGGTTAATGAAGGCAGAGGACATGACCTCTTGGGTGTTAGTAATAATTAGATGCTAGAAATTAGGTTTTGAAGATTTAGAAATCATGATTTTCTACATGAAATCATGATTTTCTACATGATTTTTTGTATGAACCAAAATGGGGGACTGGAGCTAGAGTCTGTGAACTCTGTTTCTTTTTTTTATATCCATTTAAAGGAGAAAATACAATATTTGATAATAGCTGTTGATATGTATTAATTAGATCCATATTAAATGATTATAGTAAGTAACAAACAGTACACTGATGAGGAAACATTATATAATGTTATTATATAGTCTGTTGATATGCATACTCCTTTTTTTTCTTATAATTATTCTCTAAATATTCATTATATTTTTGAATACACCAATCATATGACATCAAATATACATAATATATTATCAGTAACAAAAAAAAAGAAGTTAATGAATAAAGTAAGATAATAATAAAATATTCATCATTATTATCATTTATTACATTTTCACTAACTTCTACTGAGAATGTACTCTGTTCCGTTAACACTAAAGTGTTATTTTCGTAATTTACCATTTTTAATTACTTATTTGGAAAGACTAAGGAGACTCAGGGGTAGGCAGGAACTTGTGTTAATCTCCTTTCCCATACTACTCCTTTATATAGCTATCAAACAAATATATATCATTATTATTTTTTATTTATAGACAGGTACACTATTTTTCGGGTAATCATTATTTGTTTATGTTGTAATTTATGGAAAACAATTTGACACTCTTTTTTTTTTTGGGGGGGGGGGGTAAAGTATTATATATATATATAGAGAGAAGCTATATCCTAACTTATTGTATATGATTTTGGTGGAGGGTGACGACCACTATCATTGTCCATGATTAGAGGTAATCACACACAGGAGCCTAATGTAGAAAGATGTAACCAGAATGAAGCTAATATTGCCGAAGTTTCACTGAAAGGAGAGAGCGTGGAGAATAAGGCGGAGAGTTTAGCCAAGTATATTGTGTTTTCACTGATGGAGAAGACAAAGGCGACAACTAATGATAAAGTTGAAGAAACACTCCTCAGATGTATCAAGACGATGGTGCACAGTCACGAAAAACAATTTAAGGGAATATTTAAAAAATTGGACATTACTCATGACACTGGATATGTGACATTTGTTGAAGTTTTCAATGAACTATTTGAAGGTGAAAAGATGGCTATTACTTGGGGCAGGATAATTGCACTATATGCTTTTGGTGGACAGATGGCTTTGTATTGCAAAGACAAAAATATGGAGGACTTGAGCGAAAAAATAGTAACATTTATGAGCAAATATGCCAGTTTAATATTGGCACCATTTGTTACGACGGCTGGTGGATGGATAAAAATATGTGAAGAATTTCCAGCAGAAGAAGGTGATACGTTGCTGGTTTAGATATCATTGTCCCTGCAGGTGTATAAAGCCTCTCTCTCTCTCTCTCTCTCTCTCTCTCTCTCTTTCTCTCTCTCTCTCTCTCTCTCTCTCTCTCTCTCTCTCTCTCTCTCTCTCTCTCTCTCTCTCTCTCTCTCTCTCTCTCTCTCTCTCTCTCTCTCTCTTTCTCTCTTTCTCTCTATCTCTCTCTCTCTCTCTCTCTCTCATTCTCTCTTTTTCCTCATCCACAATAACTTGAACTTCCCCAAAGTCAGATAGAAGAAAATTATAAAATTGAAAATTATTGGCTACATGGCCATGTATGATATATAAGACAACCCTCAACCTTATATTCCTTATATTAGTTCTCCACTGTGAAGGGAAGAGACCTCGCTTGGAGTTCGTATATATATATACTATATATTGTAAAAGTGTAAAAAGTATTATTAAAACATATAGTTTTTCATTTCAACAGATATCATTAATCTTTATGGACACTCAGAGTTTCAGTGCTGGAATAGAAACTTTTCTACAAATGGGGGAACAGGAACCTCTAGTCATGGATGAGGTAAAAAAAAAAAAAAAAAAAAAAAAAAAAAAAAAAAAAAAAAACTCTATATCATCATCTGAGACTACTCATTACAAATTTTCATAAGATTGTGATTTGTCATAAGATTGTGATTTTTTATTTTTTTTGTCATCTTATAAGGTAAATGTGGTACGATTTGATATGAGATTACAATTCGAGGGGGACAGCAAGGACCAACACTCCCGAGGCACAGAGCGCCGGTGCAGGTGCAGTAGGCGCAGCAAAGACCAGCACTCCCGAGGCACAGAACATCGGCGTAGCAAAGACCAACACTCTCGAGGCACAGAGCGACAGCGCAGCAAAGACCAACACTCCCGAGGCACAAAGCGACAACACTCCCAAGGCACAGAGCGACAGCGCAGCAGGCGCAGCAAAGACCAACACTCCCGAGGCACAGAGCGACAACACTCCCGAGGCACAGAGCGACAGCGCAGCAGGCGCAGCAAAGACCAACACTCCCGAGGCACAGAGCGACAACACTCCCGAGGCACAGAGCGACAGCGCAGCAGGCGCAGCAAAGACCAACACTCCCGAGGCACAGAGCGACAGCGCAGCAGGCGCAGTAAAGACCAACACTCCCGAGGCATAGAGCGACAGCGCAGCAGACGCAGCAAAGACCAGCACTCCCGAGGCGGAGAATGGAGGCGCAGTAAAGACCAGCACTCCCGAGGCGGAGAATGGAGGCGCAGTAAAGACCAGCACTCCCGAGGCGGAGAATGGAGGCGCAGTAAAGACCAGCACTCCCGAGGCAAAGACCAGCACTCCCGAGGCGGAGAATGGAGGCGCAGTAAAGACCAGCACTCCCGAGGCAAAGACCAGCACTCCCGAGGCAAAGACCAACACTCTCGAGGTGGAGAATGGAGGCTCAGTAAAGACTGTCACCTCCTTGAGTTATCACAGAGTAGCGGCGCTCCAAAGACCAACTTCAATCATACTGCTCTTACACCACCACCTGTGCTGACCTGATGCTAGGAGAAAGAGGAAGGGTTGAATTGTACTTACCTCAGTACACGCATGAGGTTTCAGCAGGTGAACACCTTTCTGTTGTAGTTCTGAAATAATTTTAAAAATAATATAATCACATGATATGACTCCTTTTGAATTTTAATTTATTCCTAGATATTATTTTCACTCTTAAGGTTTTCTTTATAGTTAAAAATGAATAATAATAATAATAATAATAATAATAATAATAATAATAACCTCTTTAAAAAAAAGAGAAAGAGGAAAAAGAAAAAATTGAAAATTTTGTCTCAATGGCATATTTCCCATCAAAAGGAGGAATTTACAGTCCCAGTGAAAATGAAGAATCTAATAATAAAATTAGAAAAAACAAAACAGCTACAACAACAGCAACAGAATCTAAACCAACACCAACACCAACACCAAGAACAACTAGTGAAAGAAAAAGTGAACAAAATCGAAGAAAATCTCAACAACAACAACAACAACAACAACGTCGATACCGCATACCATTTGTCAAAACAGCAGGTGGACTCTTACCCTCTAGTGACGCATATCGTGTAAACCGAGATGGTCACATTAAAAACGAGAAAAATCACTTTAATAGGGATGTTTATATTGATGATTATGATTTAGAGGAAAGAACGCGAATAGCTAGAGTTGAAAGACGTTTACAGTATATTGAGGAGTGTTTAGGTAAGAGTAACATCATTAAAGCTGAACCAATAACAGCTTTAATTTATACACATGAAAGTGCTCAATTTATTATAAATAAAGTTTATCATAACTGGATTAGATTTATGGGACATGTGGCTCAGCAACTTATGTCTAGAACAATTGAAAATTTGTTTGGAGCTGCTGATCAATATTTGTTTGAGGGTTGGTTTGAAATTCAAAAAAATTTAAGATCACCCCAACTAAATTATCATTTTATCGACTATAAGGAAAATGTATTAGAAGTAAATAAGGAAATTTTGAATTTGGCGTTAGAAGGTGATAGAGATCAAAATGGTAAACTCCTCTATCCTCAAGATTGTGAGTATATTAATCTTTATTTGGACAATACTACTAATAATGTGTATATTTTTTATTCAATAAATGAATTAATAAACATATATAAAACAAAAACAGATGATGATAAAAATTATATAAACAAGGATAATGATCGGTCTCTTGTAAGTGGCCTAGATGCTTATAGTTTGGTTATGCCTGGAGCTGATAAACGATATAAGGTGTTAGGTTCCCATCGTATTTTATATAATACATTTGTAAATATGTCTAATGGAGAAATGTTCAACACTAGTCTAAATGGAATGGGAATGTCAGCTCTTAACGTCTGTGTTATTATTGTTCATGCCATGATTCATTTAAAATGTTTACTTGATAAAAATATACTTCCCACTGAGAAAATGCGACACTCTAACAAACATTTCATTGAAGAAGTAATAAAACATGTTCCTTCCACATTATTCGGGCATCCCATGTTACCAATTGTTACCTTCAAAGACCAATAAAAAAACAATTTAATAACAATTTAATTAATTTTAAAAAAATAAGAAAACAATGTCGTGGAATATGACTACAAAGCCACTTTTATCATATTTTCCTTCTGATATAACTAGTGATACTAATGTAATTATTACAACTAGTGACACTACGTCAACAATAACAACAACAACAACAACAACTACATCCACTGCAACATCTACAATTACTACTGATATATTGTCACCAATAAACAATGATGACAATAGTAATAATAATAATAATGATGATAATATTAATAATTATTTTAACAGTAAACAAATGTTAGATACTGAAGATTTTACTCAAGATATGTTTTTTTATAAATATGTACGATATCTTAACGAGGAAAAAAGAGCACCAGCTCTTCTTGTTTTTGATTTCGATAATACATTAGCCATATATGATGAACAACAACATTTACAACTGAATTTGTCAGATAGTTTTCCCTCAGTATATACACGGCCATTTTTATATGAGATGTTAGATTATATGAAAGCCACCAACAAACACAATATTCTTATTTTATGGACAGCAGGAAAACGATCATATATTCAAAATGTTTTAACTTTATTGAACATGTGTCAATATTTTACACATATTTTAACGTATTATGACTGTGTTTTATCTAAAAATAAATATGGTGTTAGTAAGTCATATAAATATATTGTCAATAAATACCCTAAATATTCAGATATGAGAGCCATACTGATAGATAACTGGGCTGTTTATAATGCTTTGGGAAGGAAAAGAAAGAGTTATAAGACAAATTATGATGATGGAATAGTCAAACAGCAATACAGTCGACTCATATCTATCAAACCTTATACCATATATGACGTGGTGAAAGAATTTGGGGCTTTCAATATACCCCCTCATCAAATAAATGATATTGATATGTTTATTCGTTCGAAAGGCTTAAACGGCAAAACCAATAATAATTATAATCATAATAATGGAACAGATTCATCCACACCAGGAAAATTAGACCAGTACCCATCATATGGGGACACAGCTCTCTTATCCTTAATATGTTTCTGTGAAAGAGAAATCTTTGGGATAGTAGCAACTCCGACTATACAAAACAAAAGAAGTATAAACAGTGACTACTATATTATTATGCTTGAAAACGATCAGTTATCATTGATAAATAGAAACAAGGTAGAAAATAGTAATATGATCAGAAGTAGACAATGCCGTCCCCTTATATGGATACAAATTTCAACTTAATGATGGTAGTACTATTAATATCTATTTTATATTTCTATAAGTTTGATTAAGTAAGTACTCGTGGGATTATGCCTGAAAGCTTCTAAGGCAGAATCCCGGCTGGAGAAGCAACAATATGGTGTTCAGCTGACATTGGAATGGTCAAAGAGCGATTGGTTTGTAACCCTAGGACTCAATGATCGTTAGTCATCTTGTGTTAATTCATCATCATCATCATCATTCATTCCATACGTTTTTATTTCGGATATGATTTTTTCTATTAATTCAAGTTGGTTATTTAACATTAATTCTTGTTCATGTATAGTGTCAATAGTTGAAAGGTTAACCCTTTTCCATAATTCATTTTTACTTTCCTCTGTTTTTCTGTAAATTTCTTCAATGTTGCTTTTATAAATTTCTTGAGAGTTTTTTAGTTGCCATTGATAATGTTCATGTAACTGTTGTATACAAAATTTATTATTGTTTTCCAATTGGTTTACATTATTTTGAAATGTGTTTTGAATTTCATTTATTTTTGAATTAGAGATTGTATTCATATTTACACAACTTTTTATGAGTTCATTCATGCGTTTGCATAACAGAAAACAAAGGTAAATCAATTGAGTGTTGATTGAAAATGGTGTATAAAGATGACTACGTTCAAGGGCAAATAGAAACTGTTCAAATAATTTATATACACCAAAAATTCTGTCCATGAGATTGGGTTCATCCATATTTTCGTTTTCAAGTTCATTGATTGCACAATGTATAAGGTTGGTTAGTAGATCGTTAATGAGGGATGAACCTACTATTTGGTCAATATTATCGGTATTTTTAAAGAATTCATTTAATTTTTGAAGATTTTCTTTCGGTTTAAATTCTTTCATATCATTTTTCTTATCTTCTTGTAATGCTAATTTGAACAGCGTTGAACATATTATCAAAGGAAATGGGTTTAGTCTCTCTGGACTATTTTCATTTTCGGGTAAAATTTTAATTTCATTTACAAAGAGTGTTTTTAGAATAGATTTTTCAAAGTCTAAATAAATTTGAAAAGCTTTTTTATATTTTTTATTTTTAAGGGCATCATTAAGATTAATAATATCCAAGGTTGATTTTGAAGTCATTTTTTTTATTTTATTTTACTTTGTTAATTTGGTTGTTTTATGGACTCAATAAACTCGTTGTGATCTTTCATTTCAGCCAAAAAATTTATATTATGGGTAATATTCCCTAGAGAATTTTTAGAAATGAAGTTTGTGCCAGTATCTCGAGCTAATATATTTGGTAAAAATGTTGCCATATTCTTTAAAACTAATTTTTCATTACTGCATATATTTGTAAGGGAAATGAATCCTATATGAGATGAATAAGCAGTATTAGGAGGGGTTGTTTCTAATATCCTAATCATACATTCTCCATTGGATTCGTCAGTGGAAATATCAATATTTGAATTTTTTTCCGGTTTCAAGTTAATATCTAATATTTTACTAGGGTACATTCCCATTGCAATATCGAGAATGGAAACATCATTAATGTTATTTACCACATCCACATTTAGATCATCATTAAATGTATTGAAATACCGTTTTAAATTATCAGTATTTGAAGTTAAATGACTTTGATACGTTTTAACCATAGGTTTCTCAGTTGCAATATGAGACAGATAAGAAAATTTTGTCTCATGTATAAAAGAAGGGGGATGAATATCTATAGGTCTAACAGGATTTTTGAGCTGTTGTAATACATTGGGTGAACTGGTATTGGTTTGGGTGGATATTTTAGGTTTAAGAGCTCGTTTTAATTGTATACATTCAGTGGATTGATTTTTGGTAGTAGTTGTAGTAAAAAATGAGTGTATCATTTGTGTATTGTATTGTGTAGAGTGTATTTTCTCTTCCTTGTCTGTTAACAATAAGAATGTTATGCATCGTGAAGATACATCGACCATTGAGAGGCGGTAATTCTTTAAGATCATCAAGGGAGTCAGAAAGAGCAATTGCTATAGCTATATAATCATGAGTCCTATGTGTCGATAATGGTTCACAGTATGACAATCGATTATTTCTTATTTGTAAGAGCCGTTGCTGAGATTTAATTAACTGAGCATAATAAATACTCATTATATTGTTAATATCAAAGATTTTTAAATCCACTGAATTAAAATCATCATTTTTTATAACTTTAATAAATCGTGAAGAAGGAGGAGCGCTTATTCCCTTTTCATTGTCATTCCATTGTTCGTTTTTTAATGGACGTTTATAGTAACCGTTTTCCAAAGGATATGGGAGACTTTCTACAAATTTTGTATAAATTTTAGTTAAATCGTCAACATTTATTTCATTTATTTCGTCTATTATTTCTTTAGTGTTAACCCAAACAATTTTAATATTTTGATCTATGAGATTTGATGGCATAGCTAAAATTTGTAACAAAATGTTGGGATTGGGTAAGATAACATTACCAGGGAAGAAAGATATGTTCTGTGTTTGTTTAATTTGGGGATAAATTTTGTAATTAATACCGAAACTAGATAGAGCATGCCAGAAATATCCTAAATTATAGGTGTGTATTCCAATGTTATTATGACACATTTCATTATAATGAAAATCATTTAAAGTTTCCCGAAAGATTAAACCCATTTTCACATACAAACATGGTTGGCATATGGCAGATAAACTTATATAGGTATTGGATTTGGATAATTTTTCTTGGGCTTTCATATAGAGTTGTTCAAGTTGAAGTAAATAATAATCTTTATCTTCTGTTTTTACATTAGGTAAAATTGCATGTTTACAAATACATTGAGTACCTATCATATTTATTTGTTCTCTAATCATCGTTCTAATTAAATTATGTTGGGGTGAATCATCATTAATTTTAGAAATGATATTAATGACATCAGAATTAACTATCGGATTTTTTATTGAAAGTGATGATGTCGGTGATTGAGGTAAAGATGAAGACATTTATTTACCTTTTTATTTTAATTTATAATAAAAAATATATGAAAATATGAATAGTCCTGTAGGGATTCCAAATACAACCAATCCTGTACAATCACCAAACCCACCACCAAACCAACCAGCACAAAACCAACAAACAAACACCATAACACAACAATCAGTAGTTGGTCTAACTCCGAATTCATCTATAACATCAATAATGGCCAATCCAAAAGTTAATCCAGAAATATCTGAAGTTCTTTCCAAAATTCAAGATATGACTAGATATATCAGTGACCCTAACCAACGTGCTTCTTTCATAAAAGCTTTGGGTCAACAGTTAAATATGATTGGTAATTCTTCTAAATGTGTTTGTATTCACGCTCTATTTCCTGACCTAAAATATGAAGAAAAAGATTATCATTTACAACAAATTGAAGATTTGTATAGAAAAGCACGGGAAAAACCAGTACATAATATTTATAAAAGTTTGTCTGCTATATGTCCACCCTGTTTATATCTAAAAATGGGTTTGTTATCAACAGACGTGGTGAAAGATTTTAAAGACTCATTTTGTTCCAACAAAACTGGACCTCATAAAACTTATAATTTAGGACCAATGGCTCATGTCTTAACAAGTTATAATGTTAATCAAAAAGTCTATCCTAACATGCAAAATGCTATGAATATATCTTTTCATCCAGGTAATATTCTAATCCCTGATTCAAAAATCTTTTTACAGATGTTAGCTATGCCATCAAATCTCATAGATCAGGGGGTTAAAGTAATTTGGGTTGATACAGAGGAAACTGTTCCTTGCAATAATAATAACATTAAAGACCAATTGGAATGTTATGAAAAGTTTATGAACGCTCTCCCTGCTTCTCTTGATAATGGTTATTACAAAGGTGAGCCTATACCAACTGACAAGATTAAATTAATAACTTCTCCACCTCATAAATTTGTTAAAGCAGCTAAAGGTGAAGAAAATTTAGTTTTACTAAAAATTTTTGATGTAAATTCAGTTTTAAACATATATTATTCTCAACTAATTCAATCACAGCGACGTTTACAAGTGAAAACTATAACAGATAATGATGGAAGTAGATTATATTTGAATCGAACCAATTTTGCTTGTTATGAACCCTTGTCCACACATCGAATACATGATTTTCTAGCCATAGCGGTTGCCCTCTCGAATAATCCGGAAGATCTTAAAAAATACCCTCCACTCAATAATGAGTGTATCACTACTCCACATAATATTCTCATCATTAATAATAAAGGGAAGGCCGTTTTTACTGACAGTACTGAACCTAAATCAACTACAGCCTGTGAAAAATTGAAACGAGGACTTAAAGATGGTACTAAATATCCACCTCATAAACGATTTGTAAATACAGCACATACCATGACACCTAATACAAATCTCAAACCTGGAGATCCTATTAAACCAGACAGTTTTCCTGACTTAAATACTACCACTTCTCCTGATCTCGCTGATATTGCTATAGAGAAACATATTAATGATTCGGAAATGTTTCGTAAGAATTTAAAAGCAAATATAGACAATTTGAAAAATTACTTTTCAGAGTTTAATGAAGACCTGAATAAACCTGTTGATATAAATAATGTTAATTATTCTATTTTTGATATTGCCATTGGAATGTCTCCCTCAAAAATACTCGATATCAATCATAATCTTGCAGGTGAAAAACCCAATGGTATTGATATATTTTCAGACTATCCCGAAAATGGCACAAATATTCTTGAAATAGCATCGCCTAATGTAGTATATTCAGATCAAATCGGTTTTGTTACTCTCAAGAGCCTATGTTCTAATGAGATGTTAGTATTAAAAAATACCATTGCCCATTTGCAAAATATTATGAATCGCAGTGTTGGGGTATTTAGGAAATTTGAAGTAACACCGGGAAACAACATTACAACTCTTCAACCTAATTATTTAGTACAAATACGAGATCCTTCTGAATATCTTCAAGTTGTTGATAAAACTATAAAAGCAGATACATCCATCCCCAACTTCCAAATAGAACCTCCTAATGATGTACATCATATACCACAAGATTTGTGTGATTCAATGTCATTTAATCAGTATGTAAATTTGTATACCCCACCTAAAACACAAGGATGTATATGGTAATTTATATTATAATTAAAACTTTTCAATTATATTAATAATTTAATATAATGTTTGTTTATTGGCAATTACCCAAAATACTTAGTTGTTGTTTTTTATTTTTTATGAATTATTACCCTCTAATATTTTTTTTGTTTTGGTTATTATAAAAAAAAATGAACATTTATATATTTGTTGTTGGTATATGTTTACTAATTATTTTATTTTTAATGTGGATGAGAATCCAATCCACAAACAGCGACACCATCTCTCCACAATCAGAAGATGTCAGTGCCACCCTCCCAACAGCACGTGCCACTGTCACCACCTCCACCAGCACTCCAGCTGCTGACGACAGCGGTGCCACTGTCACCACCTCCACCTCCACCAGCACTCCAGCTGCTGACGACAGCGGTGCCACTGTCACCACCTCCACCAGCACTCCAGCTGCTGACGACAGCGGTGCCACTGTCACCACCTCCACCTCCACCAGCACTCCAGCTGCTGACGACAGCGGTGCCACTGTCACCACCTCCACCAGCACTCCAGCTACTAACGCAGAGACGAGGACTTTGGGGGGTAAGGGGTGGGATTTTGCTCTGGATGGGTGAGGGGAGGGGGGGTGTTAAGGTGGGTCGCCGAAAACGGAGATTCGAACTCAAAAGGCGGGCTAGGATCCGTCCCTGATCCGACACAGAGACAGAACGGAGAGACGACCCACTGTGGCAGGGTGAGGCGTCGAGAGAGTCCTTCCCACAATTTTTTTAATAAATGGCTAAGAATTATTGAACATTGAGAGGTTTCGTTTAGCATATTATAAAAAAAAATAATAGACATATGTAGCAGCCAGAAAGCCACACCTGGACCACTATGCTAGGCCCGACCTGCCCAACGAGGCAAGTTCCCCTGAATCTATATATTTTTCCAATTTTCCTCTATGAAGTGATAAATCTGTACATTTCACCATGCACAAGTTAATTAGGTTAGGGGCTAGGTTAGGTTCGGTTCGGTCATATATCTATGTTAGTTTTAACTCAAATTTCCAATAATCAACCCATACATAATGAAATGGACAGATTCATCTCTTCACAAGAAAAAAAAATTGAAAAAAATATAAATTCATGAAAACTCGGCCCATCAGGCAAATCGGGTCTTGCACAGTAGGCCAAATACAACGTTCTGGCAACCAGGCACGACATATAAATATATATATATATATATATATATATATATATATATATATATATATATATATATATATATATATATATATATATATATATATATATATATATATATATATATATATATATATATATATATATATATATATATATATATATATATATATATTTATTTTGGTGGTTGTTATTGTTTTTTGTAATAGGTTTAAATGGGTTTCAGGAGACCTACCCGTTGTTTGTTTCTTCCTCTGTATGTGTCGTTTTACCCACTCACTTAGGATCCATTATTGAGAATAAGGATTTGATGAATATCTCTTTAGTAACTTGTAACTTACATTCGAATTACCATTCTCCCAGAGTTTTTATTATTATTATTATTATTATTATTATTATTATTATTATTATTATTATTATATTAGGCATACCACCACCTTCAATTAATAAATATACAGTTAGATCTTAGAAATTGTAAACATTATAGAATATGAATTTTGTATATATCAAATTTAATATATTTCTATTTACAACACACACACACCCACACACACACACACACACACACACACACACACACACACACACACACACACACACACACACACTGTAGGTTTTTATAATTATAATTAAAAAATTTAGGTAATTTTATGATCAGTATTGATTACACTTGTATTAAAAAAATAAAGCAAGCACCTGTTTCTATGACTTGGTAAATGTCATACATTACAACAAATTTTTTTCGAATACTTTATTAAATTTACTGTGCTTCAAAATTCATTTGGTCTCTTTCTTCATGGTTTATAATTTTATATGTATTAATCGTTGTAAAAATCACGAGAATTACTGCAATTAGCCCAGCAATGGCATGATGTGACCCCATAACATATTTCATGTGATCATCAGATTTAACTGAATCCATAAATGGTATTTTATCATATACATTCATAAAAGATGTTATTGTAATAAACAAACATAAGATAATTAATATAATAAGTATAAAATATGTGAATATTTTATTACCGAACATATCTTTTTTTGTTCTTTTTTATATAGGAGAAAAATAATAAAATGACTATGAAATTTAATTATAATTTAATAATTTAATAGATGTATAAGCTGTTTAGCTGGAGGAACGATTTTTTGGGCATAAGAAACAATTGATTTATATTGATATTGATGGTAAGTAAAGATAAATGTAATTAATAAAAGAGCCATAATAGCAATTACTAATGACATTAATGATTTGGAAATATTTGTTCCCAAAAGATAAAAGGTGGCTAATAAACCAACCAAAAAAGACAGATACATAATAGAAAGGGACCAATTTGTTTTTTTCTTAACGACATTCATTTTTTCCTGTGATATTTCCTTATTATCATGTGTCTCATTAATTGTGGGAGTTGTTAATGTGGTTGGTATTGGATTCCAATAAGATTCTTCATGTACTCTATTAGCTATTCTCAAATCCATAACATGAGGTTGAGGTAGTAACTGAGGAAGTTGTTGATGATTCTCGCCTGAAGCCGTTGTTGTTGTTGTTGAAAGATGAGGATGTACCATTTTATTTAACGATTTTCTTTTATTTTTTTAATTATAGTTTTAATTAATGTTTCACTATTGAAGGGTATTAGTGTTTTGAGTCGATGGCTGTTTATATGTATTAGGGCTTCTTCAAGTGGGAAATAACAGGCAATTTTTTCTTCATCTAAGCGATGACTGAAAGGAAAACGATGCATATAATTCTTAATTGCACGGTTGTTGGTCTTCTTATCATTTAGGTTGAAAATACATCCTAAAGTTCCAAGTATCCAATTTAAACATCGAACCGAGAGTGCGTAAATTGAATTAAATTATTTGCATTTTCAGTTTCAATTAAAATACTATAATCACACTGATAGGTTTTACCATTCAGTGCTATCCATTCCTCTGATATCATTGGTAAATTATATTGGTTATTATGAATCATCCCCAATTTAATTCTTTTAATAATTGGTATAAAATCTAAATGAAAACAATGTGTTTCTTCCATAAACTCTCTAATTTGGGTAATTATCGGAATCTTTTGATCAATTTTTTCAGGTTGACCACGAGGAAGTGTATACTCTCCCTCTATTGTATTTCCATTACCAAACATATGTTGATATAAATTAACATATTCGGCTTGACTCATGGGGGACGAATTTTCAAAAATAATAACATTTTTCGTTTTATCATTCCATTTATGTCGATAACTTTTATTATTAAGATACGAAATATAAAAGTATGATGGAGAATGTAACATTAGGATTTTACATTTTTTTAATATAACTTTTTCGTCTGTACTAAAACATTGACTGGCATCTACATATAAAAGCCCTAAAGATTTTTTAGTTTTATTATCATAATTTAATTGGTTTGGTTTTAATTGTATTAATGGCATATTTATAGTGGGAGGAAGATGTGCATTTTTGTAATAAAAATCAGTTTCTTTACAATACTGAGATGACATACTGACTATTTTGTATATAAAAATGAATGGTGTTTATATAATAATTTATATATTTTTTGTATTCTAACGGAACATGGATTATATTCATTAATGTGTAGTAGGGAGTGGTGGTGGTGGTGTGGTAAGGTTGTTGGGGTTGTGGTGAGGTGGTGGTGGTGGTGGTGGTGGTAGCGGCGGTGGCGGTGTTTGGGTTGTTGTGTTGGTTGGGTTTTGGAAGGGTGGTGGTGGTGGTGGTGGTGGTGGTGGTGGCAGTGTTTGGGTTGTTGTATTGGTTAGGTTTTGGGAGGGTGGTGGTGGTGGTGGTGGTGGCAGTGTTTGGGTTATTGTTTGGGTTGTTGTGGGGGTTGTTGTGTTGGTGGGGTTTGGGTTATTGTTTGGGTTGTTGTGGGGGTTGTTGTGTTGGTGGGGTTCGGGTTATTGTTTGGGTTGTTGTGGGGGTTGTTGTGTTGGTGGGGTTTGGGTTATTGTTTGGGTTGTTGTGGGGGTTGTTGTGTTGGTGGGGTTGTTGTTTGGGTTGTGGTAGTTTCCATATCTTTTATTATTTGAGGAAAATTTTTTACCAAAATTTTCCCAAATTGTTTTTCCTGACATTTATACCGAAATAAAATATATGAAAACAATACTGCAAATTCTTTTTTTTCTATAGTTTCTTTTACAATACTATGTATAATATCTCGAGGTATATTATCATGGTAAATGGTTTGGCATATGGTATCCATTCCTTCAATTAAAGATTGAATTAGATTTTTTTTATCATTTACAGATACCTCTCGAAATTTTCGTATTGTAATCTCAATTTTGTTCGAGGATAAATCCATGAAACTTTTCAGAAAGCTACATTCCGGATTCCATTGAATATGAAGAAGTAGAGGCTTGTCAGAAATGTCAAAATTCCATAGCCCAAGATTACAAAAAGCACATTTCACATGATCACTAAGACCTGTATAAAAGAATCCAGCTGAACTTAGATCTTCTGAGTTTGGTAATGTAAGTGGCCATGTGCTAAAACTTTCCAGGCGATTTTTACAATCTTCATATGTTCGATCGACACTGGGACAATGAGGTGACAATGAGAGGACTAAATTTGATTGCAGAATAACTTCACATAACTCTAAAGGGACATTACCAACGGGTTTTCCCATGATAAATGGACAATAAGGAACTCTTTGTCTATGTTTATTATGTGGAATATCGTTTATTTGCCAGTTCTTGATAACTGTATTGCAGAAAATACATGCACATGCATCGTTTCTTTTAAGATAAAAAAATCCATCCCTAGCTAAATTTAGAGGGGAAATCCATGGGAATTTCCAATTGTTAAATGTGTCTAGACGTGCACTTTCAAACTTCAAAAAAAAAAATGTTGTTAAACATTCTGATAGGTGTTTTAATTTGTGAAATAAATGTACAATTATGTTCTGGATATACAATTGCATTACTATTTATATTGAATGTAAGTGACAAATGACACTTTATACATTTCCATAGATTTTCTTGTTTGTTATAATAAAACCCATTTCGTTTTAAAATGTTTAAATTTATTTTGAAATTTAAACCTTCTAATGTTTTCATGCTATGTTGTCCACTCATTTTGGTATGTAATTAATGAATGGTAAATTTATTAAATCCGTCTGACCATATTATATATTTTACTAGGCATGGCATTATATATATTTTTTTTTTATTTATATTTCGAGATTCTTCAGGTTTACAGTAAAGGCTTCAAACTCTTCTTTTCAATTCCTTTTCAAGTCAAATTCCATTATCATCACTAGTGTTCTAGGCGATTTGTAAAAAAAAAAAAAAAACTTGGTGGTTATATAATAAACATATTGAAATAAAATTAAAATAGTGATAGGATGATATCAAAGCAAAAGAAAAACGAAGAATTTTGCAGCAAACATGAATTTGAATTAAAAATTAGCCAAATGTTGGAAAAAGGTGGGCCTGGGAGTCGGAAAATTTTCACTCGAGATAAATTAGCCCAATACATCGAGGAAGTCAAAAATGCTAAATTGAAACTGAATTGGAAATCTTCTCATGAATATGATCTATTGTCTCGATATGATGTCAAAAATCTATTTGGGGATGATGTCTTAGTAACCATCGACGAAACTGAACGAAGAATGAAGCGGGGGACAAAGCGTAAACTGACCAGTGACAATCGTCATTCTACTACCGCTGTAACAACAACAACAACAACAGGAGCAACAACAGCTGATCCTGGCCGGATGTGTCGTCGTTTCATACATCAAGGGCAATTGTATGATACGATTTATGATGCACACAGAGCAGTTTGTCACGGAGGAGAAAAAAGAACTTATTTTGAAGCAAGTAAAACTATCGCTAACGTCACTCAACAATCGGTGAAACTCTTTATTTCACTCTGCCACATATGTAATTTGAAACGACTTCCTCGACGAAAAAAGGGGGTAATACGGCCCATTGTATCGACCAGTTTTGCGGAGCGAGGACAAATGGATTTAATAAATATGCAAAAAGAAGGAGGATGTGTGTATAAATATATTTTACATTATCAAGATCATTTAACAAAGTTTTCGGTTTTACGAGCTCTTCGCAGTAAACGGGCGATTGAAGTGGCACGCCACTTACTCGATATATTTGCTCTCTTGGGAGCCCCACGAATTCTGCAGAGCGATAACGGCCGTGAATTTGTGGCAGAGGTGATTCAAGAGCTAAAAAACGAAATGTGGCCCAACATGCTCCTCATTAATAGCAAACCTCGTCATCCACAGAGCCAAGGGAGCATTGAATGTACAAAAGAAAATGTAAT
>NW_027189161.1:675113-705113 GCF_040958095.1 Procambarus clarkii | reverse complement strand
CATATCTTCTTCAAAAAGCGTGTACATATTTCACCTACAATACTCAATTCAAGAAAAATGAGATTACTACTGATCCTGAATTTCCAATTGAAAATAATATTGCTCTAGATCTGCTTTTGGTTGCTGATTTCCTTGATTGTTAATAATGACATCCATAACCATATATTTTTTACTAAATGTTGAAAGATTAAAATATAAAAACAAGCTTTAATGTTATATTATTTTTAGTTTATTTTGTGGCTTGAAAATGATTCCAACCCTTTTTTTATTATTATTAATATTATTATTATTATTATTATTAATAATTATTCCAGTAATTCCAATGAATCAAGAGTATGATTGCAATGAAGTTATAGTATTGAAAGATTCAATTAAATACTGGTTTGATAGAGGTGATGAGCAAATTAAATATAAACATGAAGAACTTTTCAATATATATGATTTACTATCACAACAAGAATGGTTCGAGTTCCAGTTAAACTTTAAAGACACTATACAGGTATATATACTAATAGGACGAAATTCATCTATTATACTTCCAAACCAAATAAACATAACTAACTTAGCGTCAATTTTAATAGAATGCCGTTATTATAATAATGAAAATGTACAAAGTTATAATGAAAATGTACAAAATTTATCTTTTATTAAAGATGCATATATGATTAGGACTCCTGTTAAATATATGAAATTTTCTGTATTGTGGGATTATAAAAATATACTACTATGTTGGAATCACTTGTCTATAATAGTAGGAGGTATCAATAACGAAACTCAGGTGTGTAATAATTTACAAGATAATTTGAATGTCATAATGTGTTGGTTATATGAAAAATATAACATTACAATCCTTGATAATAGTTTAAATATAAATAACAGTAAATATGTTACAAATGGAACCATTTATATAGGTATTACACACACGAAGAAAACGATATCATTATTTGTTAAGAAATTTTTCATTATATTAACAATTGTTTTCACAATTTTAAATGTTATAATTATTTTACATGGTGTTTTTAAATTGGTATGTTTTTTTTTGTAATATCCCCTAAATTCCCATATATATCGTATATATGACTTGAAATTTTAAATTGGTAATTCCAATCATTCCAACATTGAAGGAAAATATATGGGTGGTGAGCTGTACTTTGGTGGTAGGTAGCCTTGGCTATTGGCTAAGATATAATAACTTAATCCTCAATAAAGAGTTTTAATTTTTGGACTGACATTATTGTAAGAAGGGCCTTTTGATATACTACTATGTTAATCCCAATTACCTATTATTTGGGAAATTTGAGACAAAGATATGATGATACTACCCTATTCAAACCCCAACCCTAAATAAATTTTGTTAACAATGAGTGAGTATTTCTATTTCACGATTTATAAATATGGCTCTCATTGTAATTGTGTTATGGACCCGACGCCTCCACAGAGAATGGAGAAGCGATGGCAGCGCTGCTATCTATGAGCCGTCACCCACAAGTATGGGAAAAGAAGGCGCCCTCTTCTGGTCAAAAGTACAATTATCTGTGGTGAGTGACTCTTACTATGATTGGACACGGAATGGATTATTACAGTGCGATAGGTGTGAAGGAAGTGGACTCGACAAGGGTGTGGTCAGAGACAGTGTCCTGTGTGTGTCGCTCTACATAGCGACATTGACTCAATGATATTTTTTGGAGGCTACATTCAGTTTTATTATGTACATTAATGTACTTTCTATATATTTATATAATAAATAAAGAAGTAAGTAAATAAATAAACTTTTATATTATTTATCTCCATTCTTAGTGTTGTATTCCTTCCTATATGTTATGAACCTCATAAATTCCCCTTATGAAGCCAATGTACGTGATTTGTTAAAAACACTGAGCCCTGAAGATATTAGATGTCTGGCTCAGACATCAACAGGTAATCATCGCCTTTCACCTAAAAGTTCTCAAGAAGCCCTAAATATAATTTTATACTACACTTCAGACTTGAAACGCTTGTTTTCTTATCGACGTCTTACTGCCCAAAATCTTTTTAACTACCTCTATAAAAATCAAGTACCATCAATGCCTTTTGCTTAGAAAATGGAATTGGTAATAGCTGTAAAAGAGTTTTGGACAAAGCAGCATGGTAAAATAGGTATCGGATATTCAACTGAACAAGGAAGAGCACATTCAAACCCCCAAACCGAAATCACAAGTGCTATCCAACTCTCAATACCCGGAAATACGAACATCATTTTATGTTCCAATCCAAGTTTTATTCAATATACAACTGGTGAAACCAAGAATATAATTAAAAATCCTAAACAATGTAGTTTTATGGGTACTGCAGAACGTACAAATTTAGGAACAGTACAATGTCAATGTGATTCATATATAAGTACACTATTACAGCATCAGACAGAAGAGAGTGAAATTAAAACTTTTACTCAAACAAATAATGAAAAAAAACAACCTGTCTTATGTGATGATGTTCCTAAAACTTCTATTCGAACTAATAATGAAAAAAACAAATTTGTATGTGGTGTTCTTTCCCCAGTAGAACATAAAATGGAAGTTATAAGAAGTGACGAGTTTATACAAAAATTTTGTAAATGGTATTTTAGAATGATTAATCGTTTGCAGCCAGAGTGTTTCCACCTACCCGGAGATACTTTTCGAGGTGATATTTTTTATGACAACAGTTACACTGATATTTACTTAATTGGCCAGTCAAATAGTGAGAGACATGCTTTTGGAGGAGGAAATACTTTCCAACTTTTAAAACAAATATTTCAAGAGTATAAGATTCAGTTCAGTCCTAATTTAGAAAATGGAATACAAGCTTATCAATCCAATTTTGGTATGGTCAAAATCAGTTGTTGTGGCACCATACATATCCGAAACTCATGTGTGGGAATTTTTGAACAAGAAACGGGTATGGTATGCAGTCCAAATAATCATGTATGGAAGATAATGTATATAAAGATAAATTTAAAACATGCTAGTACACATAAACCTCCAAGTCTACCTTCATGTCAAGTGTTTGAAATTAAAATTTGAAATGGGTTTTTTGATTAACAACGAATAAATAACAGAATAAGTGAAATCTATAGACTTTACTTCTCCGGGATGTAGACGTATTCTGTCAGGATATTCTTTTTGATTTATAAATATACTATTTTAATTGATATAATCGCAAGATAAAGATTGTGTAATAACATTATGTACTTTTGAATAATATTATATATATATTTTTTTTCCAAAGATATAAAATATGGGTTCTGTACCAAGATATAACCATTAAGGTTCCTAGACTCATCACAAGGATAACTAGTGGCACTAAAAGGCAAGTAGTTATTTCAGTCAAACTAAAATGGAATGGAATTGGTGTATATATGACATGAATAGTATGGTTTGGTCCTATTTAGATCTATTTTCTAAACATGTTATTTTCATGTTTTTTTCAGGAGGATATTCTAGCAATAATCATCATGGTATCGTCCTCCAAAATCACCAAAATCAACAAAACCCCTAAAATTATCAAGAAAAATCCCACTTTTGATGATAAATTTTTTGAACTTTTAATTAATGAGCGAGTGAAGAAAGTGGTGGACATGCTTATCAGTGTCCATGGTATTCATGGTAAAAGGAAAATTTATATCATCTCCAAGTTGGAAGATTGCTGGAATATGAGATCAACTATTCCACTAAAGCGAGACACTTATATAAATTTATGTTTATCATTGTTAAGAGATCCAGCATATTCACATGATACCCTTAGGAAATTTAATGTTTTAACCCATAATGAATGTGGTGATTACATGTTTGGACATCCTGTTATAGTCAATGATAACCAACGAACAGGAAGTCAGATTGATATTCAATACTCATGTTCGGAAGTGATTATCGGGACAGTGACTACTGAACAAGGACTGGTCAATGGTTTCATAAATACAGGAAAAATTACATTTACAAGTGTTAGGTGTACCTTTCTTGAATATTCAAAGGCTAAAAAATTCTATGATATGTTCATTTTAAATTTAACTATATATATATATATATATATTTTTTTTTTTAAATCAGTTCATATTTAGGTAGGGTTGATTTTAGGTTTGGTCATATAGATATTTAGGTAAGGCTGCGATATTGACACTACTAAATACCTAACCATAAAAATACCTTTATGGTTTATATGACAGACAATCTGTAAAATATTTTTTAATAAATAGAATCATCCAGTCTGCTATATCTGTGGTTTTCATGTGAACCCTGTTTTGTTATAATAAGAATAACTTCATATATAATGAAAAAATTCTAATACAACTATATATTTATTTATTTACCATAATTTTTGAAAATATATTTTCAATTTTCTTCTATAAATTTACCATGGTCTGTTACTGTAGGTGTTTACCACAGCTCTGTTTTTGTATATTTATACCAGGGGAGCCAGACAGATCACTGATAAGTGATCCAGTCACCAGAGACACTAGTGTGTTGTACCAGTAACCAGACACACTAGTGTGTTGTACCAGCTTCACACCAGTGGGCTATTTAGAATTTATTTCAGAAAAATTATGGTAAATCTCAAATACACAAATAAACAAAGAAAACAACTATTTAATCATAGAAAGAAATTGGTATAGGTTATAAAAAAAAATGAATAAAAATCTTCTAATTGATAATAATAAGATCAATGACAAGTTTTTACTAGGCCTAACTCTAATTATGAATCAAAATTTATGTTTAAAACTTTCAAATTTTTCTTCATTCCAATATTATGGAAAAGATAATATACTCCATATACATCCTGTATTATGTGAAATGAAGCCACTAGGTTTACTGGGCCAGTCATTAGATTCACTTTATCTTTCAAAGAAAATTATACCTAAAGAAATTCAGATAATATACATTAGCCCTCATCATATTTTTTCTCACGAAACCAATGGCCAAATTACAGCTGATTTACTCTTAGGTGGTTTCAAGAATAATATTACGCCACTTTATCTCTTAAATGAACATGATCTAAATTCCCTTGTTGCAAATCCCTCTCACAGATTTAGACTTATAGATGGTCGATCGGTAGAAATGTTTGATAATATGTGGAAGCTAGGAACTAATGATTGTGCAATTGATAGTAAAGATCATAATAATGATTTATTGGGAATTCGTCCCATTTTGGGCTTGTGTGATTTATTTTCTATTTCTAAGCGTTTAATATATTTAACCCAATTGAGCGATTTGATCAATAAAATTCACCAAGTATTTAATATAATTAAATATTTTCCCTATCTAATACATCCATATCGTTTGCTGGTTTCTGAAACAGGGAAATTTTATATTATGTCATTTAGTCTCCTTCATTATTTATTTTCACCTCATGCAGAAACCAAAAAAATTAAAGATATTGTGTTTTCTCATCCCCAATCTTTAATACAACGTACTGAAAATATTGAAAATATTGAAAGTAATACTCTAAATAGAATCAAAGTTAAATGCAAAGAAAATTTAATAATAGGTAGCAAAGACTTCAAAATATATCATTATTATTTAGCTCAAAGTAATTGTCGTCTACTTCTCGATATGTTACACTCTCTATTTGTAACTATTATATGGATTGCTAATGGTGGAGGAGTTATACATAAACAACATACATTGGTACGCAATTATTTGACCTTACAAGGGAATATTACCTTAACACTTTCGCACTTTCCGCGAAGGTCACTCAGCCAACCGAATGTGCGCGCGGCGTTTTTATCGCTTAAGCGTAAAAACAAAAATGTGTATACTCTTTTTACTCTTCTGACCTTAGTTCTCATGCTACGTATTTCATTTTGGTACCAACGTGTTCGCAATAAAATTCTCTAGAAGAACATCAGTAAAAAAAGTCACGAAACGTATAGGGATACCAGCACCAAATAAATAACTACGAAGATGACTCGCCGTGAGCGCCCATCAGCAACAAAATGTTTTTACTCTTGGGATTGTAATCACCTCCACACTTATTCTACAGCGTTAATTTTGGTATCAATGGACTCGCAATGAAATTCCCAACACGGTGATATGAATATAAGCGTAGAATAATGATGCGGCCCGCCCGCAAGAGTGTGGGAAGTGGTGAAATTGTTACCCGGTATCGGTGACGGGACGACGCACGGCGCTTTGAAAGTTTATACTTATTTCACTCTCATGACATTAATTTTCTATGTACGTCATTCATTTTTGTGTCAATGTGTTCGCAATAGAATGTTCTATGTGCCCATAGGTAAAAAATATCAACAAAGCGTAAGTTAGAATAGCGCCAAATATAAAACAACGCTGGAACATATCAGTGAGCGTCAAACACACACGAAATGTTTTTACTTTTGTTATGTTTGTCAAGTTTATACTTGTTGCACACAGTTATTTTTGGTTGTATATTGATCGGAATAAAATTCCCTAAACAGACATATGCATATAATACATGATATGGGGGAAGCATTTCCAGTATAAACGGCTAAAGTCACCCACCTGCAACCCGTTTGGGACAAAATACCATTTGATCGAAGTTATCCACACCTTTCATGAAATTATTGTACCATGCAGCCTAGTGGTGAGAAAGAGAGCCTCATAGCGCGCAGTTTGAAACAAACCCAAAGTAAATCGGATAAAAATTGAATTTTATACAAATATTTTAAAAGAGGACTCAACTTTATGTCCACTATGCGTTAGCGTTAGACGAAACGGGACGCGCCGGCGCGTCCAGATAGCGCGAAAGTGTTAATACCCACTCACTCCCAAAATCCATATAAAGTTACATCACGAAAACCTATTCATAATCCTAGACTACCTTCTTCTTCCCAACCACCATCTCAACTTGAACTAACATCATCTCCACCATCACCATTATCTAATAATGTTAATCAACAACTGAATTGCCGGAATCCATACGGTTTATGTCATGCACAGATTATTTACAGTTCATTCCATACAGATGAAATCAAATGTAATGTGGCTCAACATGTTCATAATTATGGTTGCCTTCATTTGTTGAATTATACTCCAACAGTTCTTGAGGAAGCCTTTAGTGAAACATTAACATCACACAGAGATAATATTCTAACTGATGTAATTGAAAATGAGATCAATATAATTTTAGCATTTATATCACAGATAAAAAAGGAGCTCGAGTCAACAATAATTTAATATATATATATATATATATATATATATATATATATATATATATATATATATATATATATATATATATATATATATATGTCGTACCTAGTAGCCAGAACGCACTTATCAGCCTACTATGCAAGGCCCGATTTGCCTAATAAGCCAAATTTTCATGATTTAATTATTTTTCAACTACCTAACCTAACCTAACCTAACTTTTACGGCTACCAAACCTAATCTAACCTATAAAGATAGGTTAGGTTAGGTTAGGTAGGGTTGGTTAGGTTCGGTCATATATTTACGTTAATTTTAACTCCAATAAAAAAAACTTGACCTCATACATAATGAAATGGGTAGCTTTATCATTTCATAAGAAAAAAATTAGAGAAAATATATTAATTCAGGAAAACTTGGCTTATTAGGCAAATCGGGCCTTGCATAGTAGGCTGAGAAGTGCATTCTGGCTACTAGGTCCCCACAGACCAGTTTTAGACCAGGCCTATTTCTACCCCCAGGAAGCACTGCTATGAAACAGGGGTATCAGGGTGAAAGACGCTATCCAATGTTCGTATCCACTCAGCTGTGTGGTGGTCTAAATGGAAGATTATTCATGTGTAGATTAGAACTGAGGATAGTCGTGACCCCTGCAGGTAACCCCACATATTGACTAGATGACCATCGTATCAAAAATAACACAACTAAGTCAACAAGAATGTTGTTTCGTTATATATATAATATAATCAGTAGTATACATTATTAGTTTAGATGTGAGACATTTTTTTATATAAAATAAAATAATAATGTCACTATCAAATTCCTTATATATTATAATATTTATAATATTTTTAATTGTGATCTTTTCAATTATATATTTATATTATTCAAGAAATAGGTCAACAATTTCAACTCAGCATCCTCAACTGTCAATGAATTTCATTACAAAAACTAATACTAAACCTGCTGGTCTGTATGTTGTCTTTGAAAGTAAGTATTATATGGACCAAAATCGTGGTTACGATATGATTTCTCATGTAAATACAGTTAATTGTAATGATGATACAACGATTAATAATGATGAAAATAATAATGTATTTTGTAAATTTGATACATCCATATTTGATCAATTTAGAAAAGAGAATTGGTATTTTAATACCTTAACACCGATAATTTTATTATCTATTCGTAATCTTCCAAATTTTTCACCTATTGTATATGAGAATATTGAAGATCTTCCACTCTCTACAGATTATGAGATTACAAACCTACGTGAAAATATGAAGAAAAGCTCAATTGCTAATGGTAATAAGTTACCAAAATGTGTATGGGTATCTTGTTCACATATTTGGGTTAATAGTCCAAACAAATATATTCCGCAAGGTTTTCCTGTTTATTATTTTCCAACCAAGGAACATATAGATGGATATTATGCCCCACTTCTTCCTATTCAATTGAAACTTAGCCCAGGTGAAAATATTATAATATGTAAAATGTGGGCAAAAAATATTAATATAATGAGTGATCCATTTGCTGTGGTTAAATTTAGGATCACGGTTAAAATGTAGGATTTATAATACTATAAAGCATGATATAGTAACCTGTTTAAATATTATTACTAAAAAGATAATTATATAAAAAATAAGGTATGTAGATTTGTTCTTGTGGAACAAATTATTCATTCTACTTTTGTATCAACACATCTTTATATATTTCTGAGCTTATAATATACAAAGAACTATTTTTTTTTTTATCATTTTCAGATAATTATAAAGTGATGGTGATATTGGTCCTATTTGTTCTTCAAGATCCCAACTGTCAGCAAGGGTGGCGCAGTTGCTTTTTTTTTTTTGTAAACCATGAAAAAGCAATATGAAATCTACCCCAGAAAATATTCTGTTATAATACTAACAGCCCCCAAAAATATCATTCAAGTGTGGGATAAAATTGTCATATGGAGAAATAATTTAAAAATAAAAGTGGAATTTTTACAAAACTTTAATCCAACAATCAACTTGTATCATTTAGTGGAAAATTCATTTTTACTTATATTAGATAATGTTTCATCGATAAATGTAAGAAAAACATTTGCCGACGTATTAATTGATCTTCAAAACAGTGAAATAATTATTATAAAATGTGCTTCAATTACTTGGCCCTCAATAAATAAAGTGGAAAACTTTAATTTAAAACATTTTGAAGATGTTAAGATTATTTTAAGTATGAATGACTGGGAACGAAATTATGTATTGGTAAATAAGTACCTTTCATATGAATTTGCAGACATTAGTATTAAACCTCATTTAAAATCTTTAAATATTTTAACAGAAGATATAGGGAGTATCAATTCAGAAAAATTGAGAGCAAATCTACTTGATACTTGGAACAATGAAATACCCCCTATATACCCTTCTGAAGTTCTCCCAGATAGTGAATATACTGTTACTGAAGTAAATAGCAACAAACGCAGCAGTGAGTCACAATCAGGTTCAATTGGCATGCCTTCAAAACATAGGAAGTATTACTGCCTGGTGTTATAATGGATACTGCTCATTGGGAAGCGTGTCAAAGAAAAGAATATATATGTGTGTGTATGTATATGTATGTATGTATATATACCTATTTTAGTTTACATAAAATATAGGATGGAAGAACATGTACGTAGTAAATTAATCTCTTTTTTACTCAAAATTCAATAATTTCATTCGTTTATTATGCTATGATAGTGAACATAATGTTAAAATAAATATTTTATTTATTTATTTATATATTTTTTTCAGATGATTGAACCCTTTTTGATTAAAAATCCAGGACGTTTTACATTGTTCCCAATTAAAAATCATGATATCTTTAAAATGTATAAGAAGGCGCTAGCATCATTTTGGACAGTTGAAGAAGTAGACTTGTCAAAGGATATTGTAGATTGGGAACAGAAACTTAATGACGAGGAACGTCACTTCATTTCACATGTTCTAGCATTTTTTGCCGCATCAGATGGTATCGTCAATGAAAATCTTGTTGAACGTTTCTGCCAAGAGGTACAAATACCAGAAGTGAGGTGTTTTTATGGTTTTCAGATTGCCATGGAAAATATTCACAATGAAATGTACAGTTTACTTATTAATACATACATAAAAGATTTACAGGAGCAGAACAGATTATTTAATGCTATTGAAACGCTGCCAGCTGTTAAGAAAAAAGCTGATTGGGCTCTAAGGTGGATTACCAATAGAACGGCAACATATGCCGAACGCATTGTTGCCTTTGCTGCAGTAGAGGGTATTTTCTTTAGTGGTTCATTTGCTGCAATATTTTGGTTAAAAAAACGTGGTTTAATGCCAGGTCTAACCTTCAGTAATGAATTGATTTCTAGAGATGAAGGGTTACACACAGATTTTGCTTGCTTGATATTTAAGTACTTGATTAATAAGCCTGATCAGAAATATGTATATTCTATCATTGATAATGCTGTGAAGATTGAACAAGAATTTTTAACAGATGCCTTGCCAATCAAACTTATTGGTATGAACTGTGATCTAATGGGGAAGTATATAGAATTTGTGGCTGACCGACTTCTCTTTGAACTCGGTTTTAAGAAACTTTATAATGTAGAAAATCCATTTGACTTTATGGAAAATATCTCATTAGAAGGGAAAACTAATTTTTTTGAAAAAAAAGTAAGTGAATATCAAAAATATGGTGTAATGAATTCAGATCAATACAGTGTTTTTACATTAGATTCAGACTTTTAGTTAATTAGTTGATGGATGGAATAGAACATGTTTTTTTTATATAGAATATAAATAATTTAATATAAAAATAAAAATATATATCTATTATCTTTTACTATTTTACTTATCATATTTATATTTTGACTTGATGAATAATGAATTAAATACCTTACATTCTCTCTTTCCACTAATTACAAGACTACAAAATATGAGGTATGTAATTATGGACATAATAACAAAACCATAATCTTCTTTATAAAATATCAACATATCACATGATTACCAAGCAGTACTACTATCGTCCGATGTAAACACCAAGTTTGGTTATCGCCATTGAATCAACTTTTCTATTTTATATTCACCAATGAATATAATTCAAAGAGAGAAATGAATCATTACATTAAGTTCCATGCAATATGCCGGTGATACAATATATAAGAGCCTCCGTATCCAGTCCAGTCAACCAGTATGCCAGAATCCTGTTCAGTAGTAATACGGGCTACTGTGTAATGGAGCTATCCAAGGAATCTTGTGGTGTAAGTACCTAAAAGTTATTTTATGATAAGCATGATGAAGCTTTGGACACTATATTATAATAAATAAATAAATAATGTCTCAGGTGCATTTGTGATGAAATCTAATCTTTCTAGGATGATATTAGCGATATCAGTGAGGGAGCCGAAGAGAAGAAGATAAAAGAGAAAAAAGATACTACTTCAACTAGCAAGTCTATTATTGTTAAAATAGAAAACCATATCCATTCCAATGATGAAAATGTGGCTTTGAGAAAGTTGGTTAATATAACGCCTGAGACTATATCAAAAAAACAACGTTATTGTGAAATTAATACTCAAAGTTTATTACAAATATTAGAATGGTTTGCTAACCACGATGGAACCAATGTGTTGCTGTATGAATTTGTCCACAGTGCATCATGTCAAAAAAAAACTTGTACCCCGATTTGTCTAATGTTTCGCCGGGTTCGTCATCATGTAGTAGTTTCTAGACATCCACATTGTTCGGTGTTAATCTTATATTCAACCCTCTTGCATACACATGTGTCTTCATGTGTTAATGATGATTGTGGGTTGCCTGCTTGTCATAGACTGAAAACCACCAGATCAACTATAAAGTTTCGTCTTGCCAAAAAGAAGTGTGGTTGTTAACTCAATGTTGTCTGCTGGATATATATTATTGTTAAAATTTTTAATTCGACCTATTAACAGAAGCGCATTATGATATTGATTGAAGTGTTTTTTTTTGTTTTGTTTTTTCCATAATATTTGACAAACGAACTTCTGTGAAGAAAAGACGCTTTCCTATTTCTGCAACGGAGGCCTGTCGCTGGATATTTATTGATTTGTACTAGTTAGTGATATGTTTTATTGAATGTTTTCTTCATACCACTGACTAGTTAAATTAATATATATTTACAAACATAAGGCAATTGTGATCTGTTGTAGGTCATTTGGTGAGATGGTGTGTTAAATGGTTTCACCATAATGTGTGAGGATTCGATGAACATTGTTTTAATTTCACTGGTCGAATCAAATAGGGGCAATCATCAGTTTCAGATGCTTCACCAACAACCGGGCTCATCATCAATGGCATTACATATTGCAATCTGTGCTCCTTCCTACTTCAATAATGAAAATGATGAGGTCTTGCGAAAGTGGAATCAACTTCAAGCTTTTTGGGGGTTTGGTAAAGGTAAATATGTGGATTTTATTTTTTTTCAATGTGGTAGTGAGTAAACCATTATGGAAAACTTAGTAGATTTGACTAGTTGTTTATAATATTGTAAAATGTATATAATTAAAATAGTATAATTTTATGAATTTTATTCCAGGTTATTATTCGTCCAATATGTCACCTGTAGAGTTCACATCTGAAAATCCATATTGTCGTTTCAAAGTAGTTTGCTATACAAAAATTCCCAATTATCGTAATGAAGATGGTATTGTGCAAATTATAATTGGAAGGGGCCTTTCAGAAGTGGAGTAAGTAATTAATATTCATATACTTGTATAATATTCTAATAATTTTTCAGTGTTAAATATGACTAGGATCCGGGAACATTAAAAAATGTTTTTTTTTATTTTTTTTTTATTCTTCCAGGGCCTACAAACAGGAAGTTATTTCAGCATTGAGTCTATTATTCGGAGGTAATGAAGTTGTTGTTAATGAAATTTTTGCTGCTGAAGTACCAAACAAAACGAACTTCAGATTTTACATTCAGCAAGTTTTTCCTAATGGTAAAAGAATTTAAAGATTTTATAATGTTTTCCCTAATAATAATTATCATAAAAAATGATTTCAAGTATGGTGTTATGCAAACTGCTCTATATTATAATATACCTTCTAGGAGAGATTCAACGTGCATCTACCATAGTCATATGTTAAGAGCATCATACAATTCAATTTTTAAGGTAAGCCTAAAGTAAGCCTTATTATAGCTTGCACCAATATATTTAATGGGAATTGATATCAGGTTGGCTTAAATAATCAAATTAGCTTAAAAGGGACATTATTAATGGAACGTTTTTTGATAGACAGACAGAGACAAAAATGCCTACTTTTTCTGTTTCAGAATTTGTTTATTGAACAGATTATTCCAATGTTGACTTTAACTGAACAACAAATGAAGAAATATCTTGATACACCGCAAAGAGGTAAATGATTTTGATATGACCAATCCATCTACTTATCGTGACATAATGACAAAAGTGAAGATATTACGGGGTATTTTTTTCCTACATTTGTGGAATTAAAAATTAAAATAAATTATTTATTGTTTATAGGAATTGATCCAGCATTGTGGGAACTGGGCAAGCAAAAAAATCCTGACCCAAAGAAATTGATACCTGTTGTAAAAGTGGGATTTCAGGAATTACGAAACAGTTCAAGTATCAAGAAGAATATGGTAATAAAATTCATAATAGTATGAAGAATATTATGGATGATATAAGACAATTAAGTTGTATGCAGACGACAATTAAAGTTACCATTCAGAATTTTAAGTTGAAACAGACAAATATAATGCGCCGAGTTCTAAAATTGGTGTCAGCACAAGAGGTTGAAAGGAAAAAAAATCTACCACTAGAAGAAATAGAGGATCAGATTCGACTGCGATTAGAAAATTTGTATATGCAGCTGCAGGACCTCAAGGGATGTTTGAATGAACTAATGGCTCAGTCTATAAAGCCTGGTAGTTTTCCGCGAGCCCAACGGTATGGACTGGTTGTTGACAAAGTGCAGGATATATTACAATACCTAAAATGGCAGCAGGATGCACTTCAGGCTAGTTAACATACTTAAGGAAGATATACAAGTGGTCGTTAACATAAAGAAGAACATCAGCTAAGTTTTGAGAGTTAAGGAAATTGGCTAACCGTCAACCAACTTCCCCAAACCACATTCAAACATTGGTAATTAACCCTATCATTGTTTAACACCTCCCTCCACCCTTTCAGGGAGGGTATGATGCTACACTGATTTTTTTTTTGTTCGTAACTAGCAACACACATTGAACTGATGATATTTCACTCTCTCAGGGAGGGTATGATGCTACACTGATTTTTTGTTTGTAACCCGCAACACACACATTGAATTGATGATAGTCAATAAATTAAATTTTAGTCTAGTTCCTTTTTTTTTTTTTTTTTTCACATACAATAAGTGCACTCTGCCCATTAGGCAAAGTATTATAATAATTTTGCTAGATATTGATGACACTGACATTTTAACGGAAACTTGAAATAATTGACCTAGAATGTAACAACAATGTTTGTGTTGTCTTACAGGAATAATTTAGTCAAATAAGCACAAACTATAAACTGCCAGCTTAACCAAGAAAGCCTGCCAGTGATTGGTCAATATAAAATATTCAGCGTGTGAGGGTTAATATCAGAGTCAGTCGATTTTGCTCCAGCATGGAGGACACACCTACAATTTCCTCTCCATTAACATGTGGACAGAAACAACAAGAAAGAAGTGATAATAACGATACTAGTGTTGATGAAGAACCATTACCTTCATCATCCACGTCTTTACCTTTGGGACAAAAAGTTAATGAAGGGTGTGAGAGAGAAGAAGAGGTGATACAAAAAAAGGAATTTGAATTAAAAATTAACCAAATGTTGGAAAAAGGTGGGCATGGAAGCCGGAAAATTTTCACTCGAGATAAATTAGCCCAATACATCGAGGAAGTCAAAAATGCTAAATTGAAACTGACTACAAAGACCTCTCATGAATATGATCTATTGTCTCGATATGATGTCAAAAATCTATTTGGGGATGATGTCTTAGTAACCATCGACGAAACTGAACGAAGAATGAAGCGGGGGACAAAGCGTAAACTGACCAGTGACAATCGTCATTCTACTACCGCTGTAACAACAACAACAACAACAGGAGCAACAACAGCTGATCCTGGCCGGATGTGTCGTCGTTTCATACATCAAGGGCAATTGTATGATACGATTTATGATGCACACAGAGCAGTTTGTCACGGAGGAGAAAAAAGAACTTATTTTGAAGCAAGTAAAACTATCGCTAACGTCACTCAACAATCGGTGAAACTCTTTATTTCACTCTGCCACATATGTAATTTGAAACGACTTCCTCGACGAAAAAAGGGGGTAATACGGCCCATTGTATCGACCAGTTTTGCGGAGCGAGGACAAATGGATTTAATAAATATGCAAAAAGAAGGAGGATGTGTGTATAAATATATTTTACATTATCAAGATCATTTAACAAAGTTTTCGGTTTTACGAGCTCTTCGCAGTAAACGGGCGATTGAAGTGGCACGCCACTTACTCGATATATTTGCTCTCTTGGGAGCCCCACGAATTCTGCAGAGCGATAACGGCCGTGAATTTGTGGCAGAGGTGATTCAAGAGCTAAAAAACGAAATGTGGCCCAACATGCTCCTCATTAATAGCAAACCTCGTCATCCACAGAGCCAAGGGAGCATTGAACGTGCGAATGGGGATGTAATCAAAATGCTTGGCAGTTGGATGTGTGAGAATCAAACGCGAGATTGGTCAGCTGGACTTCCCTTTGTGCAATTCACCAAAAACACAGCATATTCACGTGGAATTGGCATATCGCCTTACTAGGCAGTTTTTGGTATAGAACCGCCAATAATTATGAAGATTCGTCTTTCGCCCTCAATATATAGCCAATTGTTCAATAACTGTCACTATGATGACAATGAAGAAGAAGAAGAAGAAGAAGAAGACAAAGAGGAAGAAGAAGAAGAAGACAAAGAGGATGAAGAAAAAAGAGGCAAAGAAGCAAAGGTAAAATTCCTTAATATTTATTGGTTTTGTTTTCAGTTCAACCTTGGAAAACAAAAGTCCTCAATTAATTTCTGTATACTAAATTTTTTTTTTTTTTATATAATTGCAGTATTCCCTGTCATCATCAAGTCCGCTGCTGCGTCAGATTTCTTCACCGTTGCCAGACATGGAAGAAATAATTTTTGATGAGGTTGAGGAGGTTACTGTTACTGTTGCTGCTGGTGCTACAACTGCCTCTACTTCCATATTATCCCTGCCACAAATACCGCCACCTTCATTACCCCCTATATTATCACCACCAACACCATCATCACCTGGTATTGTGCTGTCGCCTAAAGTAATAATAAATAGAAGATTATGTAATTTAGAAGATGGTAAACCTAATGATAATAATAATTCTGAAGTAAATAACGATTCATATAATTTACATATTGAAAATTTAGGAACTATTAGAAGCAAAGTTTATGAGCGTCAGATAACTAATGCCTCAAAAATGTTACAATTGTCATCGGCAAATGTAACACCTGTTAGCCTATATGATAGTGTTAATGTGATAATACCTAAAGAAGATAGGGAAAACAAAACAGGAATGCGAACAATCAGTGGAATTATCATCGAAATAGACAATGAAAGAGATTTATATCGTGTAGCTACAAAATTTGGAACAATTAATCAATATCTATCAAGAAACGATTTTGATAAAACAATCGAAAGAATAATGCCAAGCGAAATTAATAAGAATCAACAACTTGGGCTTCGTGAGATTGTTCGTAGACAATCAAATTACTTTCTCAGTGATAATAGGCACTTGAAACAATTAGTATGCCACTGTAAACTATTATCTTGTTTAAATCATAGATGTATTTGCAAAAGAAATAATCAGAAATGTACCCAAAAATGCCGGCATAATGAAAATTTATGTAAAAACTCATAGCACCAAAAAGTAAAATGCCGTTTCGCTCGTTTTTCAATATATATATGGTTGGTTTGGTTTAAATACTCATCAGTAAAGAATTATATTTTGTATTTGGGCTTATTATTTATTACCAGTTCACAAACTGTTATATTGATTCTGACAGAGGTGAGGAGACTAAAAATAATCTAATGAACTCAGCCTTATTAGGTAAATGGGGTCTTTCTTGCACAGTAGGCTGAGACGTTTGTTCTCTGGCATAGAACGTACTTCTTAGCCACTATGCAAAAAAGACCCCATTTGCCTAATAAGGCAGAGTGATTTTCTTGTTGTGTTAGTTTATTTAAGTTAATTCGTTTTAACTCAAATATAAACAAATTAACTTAAACAAACATGAAAGTTGTAGGCCAAGTGCGACGTCCCCTAAAGCCTATAAAAAATTAGAGGTCATTCATACAATTAACTATAGTATTTGGAGGAGCCACTTTGCAATTTCCGAGAACACACCAGATTACATCAGACTTCTGAATTACAAAAACGTTTCCTCTAGGGAATAGCAAATGAGTATATATGACAGGAAGGATTTTGATATTTCGAGTCAGTAACCCAAGACAGACATATGGGCTGAATAAGTATTGGTCATCATTATTTGATATTATATAACCATCAATTAGGTTATGACTGAATCTATCAAATATCTGAGACTCATATACGAGACCAACTGGCTCATAACACTTTACATACTGTGGATACCTATTTATTTGCCCACTCCTCCTGCGAGTACGACTCCATCTTTTCTTTAAGGCTCCCATGACATAAGTTTTTTCGTCCATATTCTGATTACTGGTTCCTAAAGCCATTACGCCTAAGGTTATAGGCTCTTTCAATATTTCAGCCCTTTTATAACCAAATTTATATAATATTAGCGAAGGTACACAGAGACCAATGGGAATTTTCTTGCCTTGTAATTTACATTTTATAGTCCTCTTTGCAGTACCTTCCCTTTCATGTAATGTCGTTGAAGAAGTATTACAAAGGTCAGGTATTTTTAACCTCTCGAATATTGAAAGAAATGGAATATTATACTCATCTTCATTAAACCACTCACAGATTTTTCGTTTCCTTTTAATTTCAAAACGGGGATGAATAAATGTCAACCTTAGATCTACTGGATACAATTTACAAACTTTTTGATCTGTTTTAAATGAAGGAAAAATTCCACATCTTTCGGCATCAGTATCCATATTTTTTATTACTTCTTCATAAAATCTCCCAACTATATCGGAAAAGTTGGGAGGTTCTCCATTGTCGAGGGTACCATTTGCAACTGTGAACTTTGATGTAATTTGTTCTTTCCATGTAATGTAGTTTTTAGGTAGCAATACTCGTATTGACGGAGACTCAATAAAGTATATCAATACTGGTACATCTTCCGGATGTATTAATTCAGCGATTGCTATGAACCCTCCTTTTTTTGTTTTTTCATATTTTACAAGTGTATAACCTGAATATTCGATGGGAATGAAGTTTGAAAGTTTATCAACAAGCCAGTCCTTCCCAATGAGGCAATATATTTTAATATCTTTATAATTGTTCAACACGCCTAATGTAGCAGAGGCATATTCTCCACAAATGGCAGCTGATCCTCTTGCTTGACCAATTATGTAGCTGGCAAGTTTCATTTTAGGGGTATGGATTGAAATCATAATTGTAATCTTACCTAATAAAAAAATATATCCTTTTATAATGAATAAATATAAAAAAAATCCACTATATAAAGAAGTGTGTGACCAAGAAAATCAAAGTCATTAATCCTATAAATTAAGGTAATGGATTGGAATCAATTATTAGTATTATTATTAATATTGACCGTAAGAAAAAGTACTACTGTTTGTTTTGCTCATTCTATAATTCCATGGGCTCCATTATCTATTAAAACTCCATATATGACATTTATAAATGACCCATTCCATCCTACATGGCAAACAAGACATCAACAATCAAAAACAAAATTATTTAAAGAAAAAGTAATGATCCCAACTGTTTATAATATTTCATTTTCAATAACATGTGGTGCATGTTATACATACTCTTATTTCTTATATCCAAAATTAACTATAAATGTAGATATAAATGAAGAAACAGAGGGACGCTTATTATACGAAACTTTTCCAGATCATAATAAATACTATATAGGATGTAAAATATATGAATGTAAAATGACCACGGTTAAGATTAAATTAAATAACCCTTTGGAAACATTAGAGGGAAGAATAATTTGTCATTTGAATCGTGGTATTCAACATACTAAAGAAATTCTACTCTTTAAAGGAATAAGTAGAGTAGAAATACGTAAAGTAGAAAACAACCAGTGTGCACTTCCTATTAACTTAACATTGTTGAATTCTTTCATTTCAAGCCGAACTTTTAGTAAAAATGAAGATATTTGCTATATATATCCGATAGTAAGTAGTACTAGATCGTTTCTTTTCAAAGAGGAAACACCGTTATTAGTATACCAGATTAACTATACACATCAATTCAAATCATGTTGGATTATCTCAAGAATTGTGTTTTAAATTCCAATGGTTGTTTTGGGTTTTGGGTTTGGGGCATTTTTTGATACATTAGACATTGATAAAGAAATAGTTTAAGTTTTTGATGGGATGTTGATGTTTATTAACATAAATTTTAGTTTAAAGTGGTTCGGGAAGTTCGTATGAAATATACTCTCCTATTTTCTTCCTGCCTTTTTTTTTTTTTTTTTACTTTTAACACATATAATATAATATAATTGAATAATTAATAAACTTACTGAAATTATAATTATTATTATATACAAAACAAACAAATATTGATGCATATAGGTAATAGCATGCGAATCAATACTTTTTTACAATTACCAATACACTGTGCTATATAGAGTGTCCCATTTAAATCTTCTCGAAGAACTTTAAGTATAGGACGAGTCTTATTATTATATGTTGTTATATTGTCAAGAATGCTATCTTGTTCATCCAATATTTTAATATTATTCTCATCGTACACAAATTTGATAACAACAGACGACATTCTATTTAAGGTATCACACTTTTCTGATAATTTATTAACATTATTCACAACCTTTATTTGTGAATGACTGTGATCCAAACATAGTGTCTTTCTTTGACCATCTATTAAAAACTTAACATAGGTATCTGCTAAGGGCGTCAGAATAAGATATTCCTCTTCGTTACCTGAGGCAGCAATTTGTAAATCATATTTCATTGATGATGATAATTTTCTGTATGGCCAGCCTTGAGGGCAACCTAGAAGAATATTGATATGGCTAAATATTACAAATCTTCCTATTAATTTACTTGTTGTGTTTTGATTCAGTCGTCTTTTCATTGGTAATTGAAATTTATTTAATATAAATAGTTGTGAAACATTCCCAAATTTTAACTCTGCATTTAACCATTTATGTTGTTCTGTATTATTATATCCTAATAATTCATTTAAATTTCTATCGTAATAAATAGATATTATAAAATTGAGGTTATTTCTTACAAACCAAAATTTAATTGAATCTTCAAATATTGTCAATCTTTTTTCCATTTTCGTTGACTGCACATTCAGTATATAAATGGGGATTGTGACTAACTATTACTCGTACTGATAACAAAACAAGAAGAAATATCTTTCGTGAAATTGTATTCATTTTTTTAAAAGGTAAGAGTATTATTTCGATGTGTCAGGGTGGTGTTGTGAATTCTAGTGGTCTCAACGGAATTCCCCCACCCCCCTGCCTCCATCCGGGAAAGTCCCATCCTGTCAGGGTATAAATATTAAAGGACTCGAGGTTCCACACACATCAGTGTGTCCCTGCTACACCCAACAGTATGGACCATGGGGTCCCTACTATAAATCACCTCTCTAAGGGTTTAGCAAGAGATTTCTCCAGTAAAGTAAAAGGTGAGTTGCAAATCTTTTCTGTTTTTAAGGTGCCGTGACCCTGGAAGCCATTCACAGAGATAAGATATTATTAGCTTGTAGTCTTTGCGATACAGAATGGTGATGATCATACATACTTCATAGGATCAATTCAAGTGTATAACTGTCCGAGTTCCTTGTCCGAAACTCAGGACAGATGTGGTGGCTATAAAATGAAAATCAGAGCAAAAGATTTTCCTAGCCATAGCTGGTTATTTATTTATTTTTTATTTTTTTTTATAGATCCAGATTCTGAAATTCAGGATACAAGGAAAAGAAGCGTGTCCTTTTCCGAAAATATGGAAAAAAAAAATGACGGATGAAGATTTTAATTGGACTCCTACTTACTCGCCTCCTCTAATTTCTTTAGATCAATCTTCCTTCCTTGCCACAACACACCCACCATCTCATTCTCATTCTCCTTCTCCTCCTCCAATTAGTTATCTAGATAAATTTCCAGTACAATTTCTATGACTTTTAAAAGTTCCAAAACCCCACCTCCTTCTCCTCCTCCTTCTCCTCCTCCTTCCTCCTCCTCCTTCTTCCTCCTTCCTCCTCCTTCCTCCTCCTCCTTCCTCCTCCTCCTTCCTCCTCCTTCTCCTCCTCCTTCTCCTCCTCCTTCTCCCCCTCCTTCTCGTCCTTTTTCCTCCTTCTTTCCCATCCTCCTCATCCTCCTCCTCCTCCTCCTTTCTCCTTCTCCTCCTTATTCTCTAAGACTTAACCTGGCCCAGCCCCTTCAATTACCAAACAAATAATGACTAACAAACACACAACTTAGTTATTTATTTGTTTCATTTCGTTTGTAGATGACAAAAGTTCCTCAACGCCGCCCTCGTCGTCGTCATTTATGTCGACCTATCTTTCTACACACCAAAAAATAAGAAAAGAAGATGCCCAGAGATATGGCGAAGCAATTAAGGAACTGGAACCACCTGATAGGCTGTGTATCACTCTACCAACCGTTCTCAGGACTCCTGAAGAAAGGATTTTAAGGAGTAAGCCATGTCAAAATAAATGTAATTTTTTTTTGACCTTTGACCCTTTTGAAACGAAAGATATGCACTTTGAGTTTTCAAGCCAAACAAAGTACTATTACTTTTGCTAATGTAAGGATATATTTGGGATCATCACATGATATTTTTGAAATTTTCAAAAGAATTTTATATATTATTCCTAATGTTAACTTAGCCAAAATATTTAAGATTATCCCATCTTATGAGGATAAAGAGGTTTTGAACCTCTCTAACAACCTTAAAGCAAATTTTTCAATCGACATATATAAGTGTATTTTTACAAAATTTTATAGGAAATTATTCACACCTGACATTATAAGCCAATTGGTTCATCACATTGGCTACTAGAGCTAGCTGGTGTCTTAAATAATCACTAAATGTTAATATCATCATTTGAAATTTTAGTTTAAGTGATGTTTCACATTAATTTAGTTGAAGTTATACTTCTTGGAATAGTACTGAATAATCATGTCTTTTTTAATAAATATTAAAAAAATGAGTGAATTCCTCGAAAATACTGAAGAAATTGATTTTTATCTACAAATAGATCCGTTATATATTGATAAGACGGAATTTCATATTTTTAAAGTTTGGGATATTATAAATAAACATAAAATTCAAATGTAACATATAACAATATTCTAAATTTATTCTATAATAATGAATGTGAAATATTTTCCAATGAAATATATTTGAAATTAGTTAATGGTTTTTATATTCCCAAATTTGATATAATACTTAATGTTATTTGAAATTTAAATTAAATTTACTGTTTATAAAAACTGTATATAAATTTATTATATTTGTTATTAATTAATCCCAATATACATGAATATTTCTCTTTTCTTTTTTGAATAGCTTCTACTAATAATAATATTACATCTTTCATAAGAAAACGAAGAGCTAACTTTTATATCATTTTGCTTAATAATTATTTCGAAAGGTGACCTAAAAATAGTGAGTGTTTTTTTATTCTCACTTTGGTACCAACACTTATTACAATTTCCTCTCTTTACCACAACATTTTGGAGATTAGGTAAATATAATACCCAAGAATTTAAACAGCTCTTCAAATTGTTTTACTTCTGATGGTACAGCTATAATTAAGTTCTCTGATTCTTCAATATACTTTATAATATCTGTAACTTTTGTCTTACTCTCTTTTGGTAATAAGGCTCGTCAGCCATTATGTCAAGTTTCAATAATAAATAATAATAGGAGGATTCAGCTTCCAGTCCCTCTTAAAAGACTTATGTATGTACAAAGGATCAGCAATATAAAGAAAATTATAGAATATTAAAAAAAATATGAAAATTGGTAACAAGAATTTGAAGAAAATACTGTTGTAGTTGGCCTGACAGAATTCAGTGTCGTGCGCCGATCATATTTGCACGATAAATATTTTACTTCTGACAATATATAGGTTCTCTGATTCTACAATATCCTTTATATTATCTTGTAAGCTTTTCTCTCTCTCTCTATTGTTTAGTGATAAGGATCATGTACCAATATGGCGAGTGTTTCATTCATATATCGATGTATTGAGACTTCAATAGAATTTACTAGTATCAATGAAATTAAACAGGGACACTTATCCACTAGAAATAATATTTTTGAAATAATTATTAATAATAATAATAATTAATAATAATAATAATATAATAATAATAATAATAATTTAGGAGGAGGAGGAGGAAATGTAATTAGTCGTCCTAGGTTGGTTTTAAAACCGATCGCTGCATCAACCAAAAATTAAACAATTTTAAAAAAAAAACTCAGAGATAATTACACAAAAATGTGCTGAATTATTATGTAAGGAGGCCATATAATGAACTCTTAGCAATGAACCAAAAATGGCAATGTAATATTTTTGTCCTTTTCATGAAGTTCGTGGTAAATCTCGTACACCTTCAGGTAGACCTTTAATTCATCGTCATCGTTTTCACTGTTATTCCACAAATTGTAATAAAAGAGTTTCAACTGAGAAACTCCTAAATTTTCTCTTAAATAAAAACCAAAAATGATTTCTTCGACATACCAGTATTTTCTTCAAATTCCTGTTATAATTTTCGTACTTTTTTTATATTTTTAATTTTCTTTATATTACTGATCGTTTTTACATTCATAGTTTTTTACGTCAAAGTATTAAAGAGGGAATTGAAGCTGAAGAAATTGCATTTGAAGAAAGACACGAATTTATTGATCTACAAGGTTGGCTAAATTATAATGAATATGATAACAATAATGACATTAAAATCAATAAATGTAAGGGAATGATTTTAAAAGTAGATAGTTCTCAGTCACATGACAATCAAATTTGTCAAAAAACTTGGGGCCGTAAATGTGGACGTTATTTAGAAAAGGTCGCAATACCTATATCATCTTCTACTAGCAATATAAAATATTATTATGGATGTGGAATCCTCAAACCAGGATGCACATACTGTCTTTGGAAACAACCAGAAGAAAAATTCTGTGACCCAGTATGGGGTTTTCTACAGTATTCATTTGAAGAAGATCGATGGAAGTGTAAATCCTACCTACCAGGTCTTTATAACGCAACTACAAATAGATTAACTGCATGTGAACCAGGAGGAACTTTGGTTAAAATTACCAATGGGCAGGATGAAGTAGTGGACCTTACTCAAATGACCCCCCAAGACTTTTTTATACCATTAAAAGAACAAGAAAAATATATATGTCGATGTTCCCCTGGATATATTTCTAATCCAGATATCTCACGTTCAGCCTGTTTCCGCGATCCTTGTCTGGTACATTTACCATCTGGTGTAATTACAGCTCCAGGTTATTCTAATGGTCTATGTAACTGCGGTCCTATGTATACTAACTTACATGACAATAAACATTTTCCGTGTACAGCGTGTCCGGATCCCCATTTTGATGAGGAAAAACAAGAATTATCTATTTGGATGAAGTGTAAGATTGATAAAAATAATATTGAAATACATAAAGGAACATATCCATGTTCAAATTTTGAAGATATTGAACGTGGAATGTGCAAAGGTAATTTTAAAGGCAAAATTTGTATCCAAGACTGATTTGATTGATTACGAAAATACCGAAAATTTTTTAATCGATTTATGAATTCACTCAATATTAAAAACAAAAACTAAATAATGTTTGCATGTAACTCTGATGGTAGTATAGAAATCCCATTATCTTATTTCAAAAAATTACACTTTTATCCTCCTGCTTTACCTTTAGGAACAATTGTTCTAACCAACTATCATCATCATAATATTAATAATGTTGATAAGAATGATGATGATGTTACCTTTGAAAATAATAGTGTAGAAGACTTACAAATTATTTGTACAATACTTACTCATAAAATTGAAAAGGAAAATTTATTATGAAATTGGATTCCCATTCAGTCTGTGATTACTCTCCTAATATAAATAATGTTGCACAGTTCTTAGAAAATGGGAGTGGGAGTGGTAAAATTAACATTTTATTTATTAATATTCCAATTTTCTTTTCCCTGATATTAAAAAAGATGAGCCATTACATAAACGGATATTACGAGTTGTATCCCAACACTCATAAAATTACTCAGCTAGTGGAAGAATATATGTCTTCAAAATACAAATCCTCACAGAAAAAATAATGTTATATGATAACGTTACAACTTGTTTTGAAAATTATGGCATTAAATGTCTCTGTAATACAAATTTTCGAATGGATTATTTTGAACAAATGACTAAACAAAAATTCAAATTTTCCTTTTTTACAGTAGGAAATGTAACCACTTTTCTTGAAAGAATATATGGGAGAGACAATTTAAAACATCCGATATGGTCTTTGTCAGTACACACAACAACACCGGAAGAGTCCGTTATGGTTTTGAGAATCTTAAACGTGAAATTTTGTAATGGATGTAAGAAAGAAATAATAGGAGATGGTATACCTTCGTCTTACCATACTGGATCGCTAAAAATTGTTTCAAACAATCCTCCTTCAGTTCAATATTTTGATAATACAGGACGTGAGTTGTTTCAGAGTATAAGCAAAGTAATAATTTTGTAGCAACGGCTGCCTACTATCTCTATTGTGCATTAAGTGATGATGAGTATCCCTTATGTTAATTTATATGGGAAATGTTTTTTGTAATGAAAATTACCGATGGAATTATATTTTATCTGTTCTGAAGAAAAGCTTCAAACCTAAGGAGATGTCACAATCAAAAATTGAAGATGCAGTTCATTTTATATATGGAGATAAACCATACTTTTTAAACATAACAAATAAGGAAAATAATCAATATCATATTGTTATATCAAATTTAAAATTTCGATGTTTCAAAGAACGAGGTTCAATGAATATTCTTTATGATCAGGAAAATGTTGTATTCAAGTACAATTTTTAGATGTTTATGGAAACATTTTACCAACTTCTTGGTTTAAATTATTCGATGAATATTATTATATCCAAATTGGTATTCGCAAAGTTATTACTCCCATAATGTTATTAGCATTTGTAAGTCATTATTATTATTTTGTATTTAGGGATTTTGAAGTTGGCATGTATTGTTCGTTCTTCAAATGGATTAATGATGAAAATAGTGATAATATAGATTATAATTATGATACAGAGGCAAGTAACGACTACAAAGAATATGGAAGTAGTGATTATGAAAGTAGTGATGAAATATTTGTTTAATAAAAAGAATATATATATATATTTTTTCAGTTTTTTTATTAATTTTATTTAAAATAAATGTTTATAAAATAAATAAATAATATATAAAATGACTTTGAGTGACTTTTTTGTTTGTTTTATTTTTATATAAAATATCGAATTAACTATAAAGGGGAAAATATTATTTCAGTTTTCTTAAATTTTATCTCAAATTATAAAGTAACTATGAATATTTTAATCAAAATGTATATTTTGTTTTTTTTATTTTAAATATAAATAAAAAATTATACATAAAATTAATAATATTATATATTTAATATCTATGATAAATAAAATTATGTTTATAAAATTAACAAAACTTAAACATCAAAAATTTTATATTATATAGAAAGGTTTATAAGTTTTATTTTGCAATAAAATTTGGAAAAATATATAAATCCATAAAGAATTAATTGATTCTCTTCTTTTTTTTTTGCCTTAATTAAAAAATAACCAATACAAAATTTGGAGTTATAAATAAAATTTGATGTCTTATTTGGGAAAACTATTCAAGATCTGATTTGCCAATAAGCCAATGAATGGTCCACCACCGGCTTATGGTCCACCACAGGGTCCCCCCTGACCACAGGCTGGTGGTCAACCCCATTTTTTTCCACAAAATATTTTTTATGGATGAGACACCATATCTAAAAAAAAAAAAGAATGATGTGCTGTTACACTGCCCCTAGATACTCATTCCGGTTCCCAAGAGTTTCGACTAATCAAACCAGAAATGCTGCTCTTCAAATCAAGGGTCTTAAATGTTGAATGCCGTTCCAAATCATATCAAAGACTGTACCTCTCCCAACTAGTTTAAGAAAAAAAATGTAAAGTGAGTATAATAAGAGTTTTGGTGAACTTTTGGCGATTCTGTGTCTGTGGGTGTGTGTGTGTGTGTGTGTGTTGTGTGTGTGTGTCTTTGTGTCTTTGTGTGTGTGTGGTGTGTGTGTGTGTGTGTTGTGTCTGTGCTGTGTGTGGTCTTTGTGTCTTGTGTGTGTGTGTGTCTTTGTGTGTGTGTGCTTTGTGTCTTGTGTGTGTGTGTGTGTGTGTGTGTCTTTGTGTGTGTGTGTCTTTGTGTCTTGTGTGTGTGTGTCTTTGTGTGTGTGTGTGTGTCTTTGTGTGTCTTGTGTTGTGTGTGTGTGTCTTTGTGTCTTTGTGTGTGTCTTTGTGTGTGTGTCTTTGTGTCTTTGTGTGTGTGTGTGTGTGTCTTTGTGTGTGTGTGTGTGTGTGTGTGTAAGTGTGTGTGTGTGTGTGTGTGTGTTGTGCGTCGTTGTGTGTGTGTCTTTATGTGTGTTTAAGTGTGTGTGTCTTTGTGTCTTTGTGTCTTTGTGTGTGTGTGTGTGTGTGTGTCTGCGTGTGCGTGTGTGTGTGTCTTTGTGTGTGTCTTTGTGTGTGTGTGTGTGTTGCGTGTGTGTGTGTGTGTCTTTGTGTGTGTAAGTGTGTGTCTTGTGTTGTGTGTCTTGTGTGTGTGTGTTGGTGTCTTTGTGTGTTTTGTGTGTGTGTGTCTTTGTGTGTGTGTGTGTGTGTGTCTTTGGTGTGTGTGGTGTCTTGTGTGTCTTTGTGTGTGTGTGTCTGGTGTGCGTGTGTGTGTCTTTGTGTGTGTAAGTGTGTGTGTCTTGGTGTCTTTGTGTGTTTGTGTGTGTGTGTGTCTTTGTGTGTGTAAGTGTGTGTGTGTCTTTGTGTGTGTGTGTGTCTTTGTGTGTCTGTGTGTGTGTGTGTGTGTGTCTGCTTGTGTGGTGTGTTGTGTCTTTGTGTGTGTCTTTGTGTGTGTGTGTGTGTTGGTGTGGTGTGTGTGTGTCTTTGTGTGTGTAAGTGTGTGTCTTGGTGTCTTTGTGTGTCTTTGTGTGGTGTGTTGGTGTCTTTGTGTGTCTTTGTGTGTGTGTGGTCTTTGTGTGTGTAAGTGTGTGTGTCTTTGTGTGTGTGTGTGTGTGTGTCTTGTGTGTTTGTGTGTGTGTGTGTGTGTCTGCGTGTGCGTGTGTGTGTGTCTTTGTGTGTGTAAGTGTGTGTGTCTTGGTGTCTTTGTGTGTCTTTGTGTGTGTGTGTGTCTTTGTGTGTGTAAGTGTGTGTGTCTTTGTGTGTGTGTGGTGTGTCGTTGTGCATTTGTGTGTCTTTGTGTGTGTGTGTGTCTTTGTGTGTGTAAGTGTGTGTGTCTTTGGTGTGTGTGTGGTGTCTTTTTGTGTGTGTGTGTCTTTGTGTGTGTGTGTGGTGTGGTGTGTGTGTGTGTGTGTCTTTGTGTGTGTAGGTGTGTGTGTGTGTGTGTGTGTGTGTGTGTGTGTGTGTGTGTCTTTTGTGTGTGTGTGTTGTGTGTGTGGTCGTTGTGTGTCTTTGTGTGTGTGAGTGTGTGTGTGTGTGTCTTTGTGTGTGTGTGTCTTTGTGTGTGTAAGTTGTGTGTGTGTCTTTAGTGTTGTGTGTGTAGTGTGTGTGTGTGTGTCTTTGTGTGTCTTTGTGTGTGTAAGTGTTTTGTGTCTTTGTGTGTGTGTGTGTGTCTTTGTGTCTTTGTGTGTGTGTGTAAGTGTGTGTGTATGTGCGTGTGTCTTTGTGTATGTGTGTGTGTAAGTGTGTGTGTCTTTATGTGTGTGTTTTGGGTGTGTGTTTTTTATGTTTGAGTGTGAATTTGTGGGTGTATATGTTTTTGTATAAAAAAAAGATGAATAAAAAGGATAAACTTTCAATTAACATACAAATCGAACATATAAATAATGAGAAGTTTAACATTAAAAAAACCCTGGATTATATTATTTTCCCCTGAGATTTAATCTAACAAGACAATTATTTATAGCTGATAAATTATATTATAATAATAATATCGATGATTCTCATATTACTTTTACTTATCCAAACAATCTTAGCAGAAGTCAATTAATATATCATAAAATTTATGACATGTCAGGACTAACAGCTGATATAAATTTGTCTGGTATGAAAGATTTTTCACGCAAATTCATAATCAAAATATTTTATATGAAGAGGATGATCAGGATTTTTCACTTTCAGTGTATTCTAGAACTCATTCCCTTTTAAATTTGAAAAAACCAAAATGATACTTTTTATCAACGAGGTTGTGTATTTAATGTTGTTTTTTTAGATGGGGTAAGAGATATTACCCAAAGTTTAAAAGAAAGTTCATTAAGGGAGTATATTATTAATAATTGTATAAATTATCAAAAAGTATTAAAAGCAAATAAAAAACTCTTAAAACTATTGATATGTACATTTTATTGATGATGT
>NW_027189161.1:650797-674613 GCF_040958095.1 Procambarus clarkii | reverse complement strand
TATGATGGAAGTAGATTATATTTGAATCGAACCAATTTTGCTTGTTATGAACCCTTGTCCACACATCGAATACATGATTTTCTAGCCATAGCGGTTGCCCTCTCGAATAATCCGGAAGATCTTAAAAAATACCCTCCACTCAATAATGAGTGTATCACTACTCCACATAATATTCTCATCATTAATAATAAAGGGAAGGCCGTTTTTACTGACAGTACTGAACCTAAATCAACTACAGCCTGTGAAAAATTGAAACGAGGACTTAAAGATGGTACTAAATATCCACCTCATAAACGATTTGTAAATACAGCACATACCATGACACCTAATACAAATCTCAAACCTGGAGATCCTATTAAACCAGACAGTTTTCCTGACTTAAATACTACCACTTCTCCTGATCTCGCTGATATTGCTATGGAGAAACATATTAATGATTCGGAAATGTTTCGTAAGAATTTAAAAGCAAATATAGACAATTTGAAAAATTACTTTTCAGAGTTTAATGATGACCTGAATAAACCTGTTGATATAAATAATGTTAATTATTCTATTTTTGATATTGCCATTGGAATGTCTCCCTCAAAAATACTCGATATCAATCATAATCTTGCAGGTGAAAAACCCAATGGTATTGATATATTTTCAGACTATCCCGAAAATGGCACAAATATTCTTGAAATAGCATCGCCTAATGTAGTATATTCAGATCAAATCGGTTTTGTTACTCTCAAGAGCCTATGTTCTAATGAGATGTTAGTATTAAAAAATACCATTGCCCATTTGCAAAATATTATGAATCGCAGTGTTGGGGTATTTAGGAAATTTGAAGTAACACCGGGAAACAACATTACAACTCTTCAACCTAATTATTTAGTACAAATACGAGATCCTTCTGAATATCTTCAAGTTGTTGATAAAACTATAAAAGCAGATACATCCATCCCCAACTTCCAAATAGAACCTCCTAATGATGTACATCATATACCACAAGATTTGTGCGATTCAATGTCATTTAATCAGTATGTAAATTTGTATACCCCACCTAAAACACAAGGATGTATATGGTAATTTATATTATAATTAAAACTTTTCAATTATATTAATAATTTAATATATTGTTTGTTTATTGGCAATTACCCAAAATACTTAGTTGTTGTTTTTTATTTTTTATGAATTACCCTCTAATATTTTTTTTGTTTTGGTTATTATAAAAAAAAATGAACATTTATATATTTGTTGTTGGTATATGTTTACTAATTATTTTATTTTTAATGTGGATGAGAATCCAATCCACAAACAGCGACACCATCTCTCCACAATCAGAAGATGTCAGTGCCACCCTCCCAACAGCACGTGCCACTGTCACCACCTCCACCATCACTCCAGCTGCTGACGACAGCGGTGCCACTGTCACCACCTCCACCTCCACCAGCACTTCAGCTGCTGACGACAGCGGTGCCACTGTCACCACCTCCACCTCCACCAGCACTTCAGCTGCTGACGACAGCGGTGCCACTGTCACCACCTCCACCTCCACCAGCACTTCAGCTGCTGACGACAGCGGTGCCACTGTCACCACCTCCACCTCCACCAGCACTCCAGCTGTTGACGACAGCGGTGCCACTGTCACCACCTCCACCAGCACTCCAGCTACTAACGCAGAGACGAGGACTTTGGGGGGTAAGGGGTGGGATTTTGCTCTGGATGGGTAAGGGGAGGGGGGGTGTTAAGGTGGGTCGCCGAAAACGGAGATTCGAACTCAAAAGGCGGGCTAGGATCCGTCCCTGATCCGACACAGAGACAGAACGGAGAGACGACCCACTGTGGCAGGGTGAGGCGTCGAGAGAGTCCTTCCCACAATTTTTTTAATAAATGGCTAAGAATTATTGAACATTGAGAGGTTTCGTTTAGCATATTATAAAAAAAAATAATAGACATATGTAGCAGCCAGAAAGCCACACCTGGACCACTATGCTAGGCCCGACCTGCCCAACGAGGCAAGTTCCCCTGAATCTATATATTTTTCCAATTTTCCTCTATGAAGTGATAAATCTGTACATTTCACCATACACAAGTTAATTAGGTTAGGGGCTAGGTTAGGTTCGGTTCGGTCATATATCTATGTTAGTTTTAACTCAAATTTCCAATAATCAACCCATACATAATGAAATGGACAGATTCATCTCTTCACAAGAAAAAAAAATTGAAAAAAATATAAATTCATGAAAACTCGGCCCATCAGGCAAATCGGGTCTTGCACAGTAGGCCAAATACAACGTTCTGGCAACCAGGCACGACATATAAATATATATATATATATATATATATATATATATATATATATATATATATATATATATATATATATATATATATATATATATATTTATTTTGGTGGTTGTTATTGTTTTTTGTAATAGGTTTAAATGGGTTTCAGGAGACCTACCCGTTGTTTGTTTCTTCCTCTGTATGTGTCGTTTTACCCACTCACTTAGGATCCATTATTGAGAATAAGGATTTGATGAATATCTCTTTAGTAACTTGTAACTTACATTCGAATTACCATTCTCCCAGAGTTTTTATTATTATTATTATTATTATTATTATTATTATTATTATTATTATTATATTAGGCATACCACCACCTTCAATTAATAAATATACAGTTAGATCTTAGAAATTGTAAACATTATAGAATATGAATTTTGTATATATCAAATTTAATATATTTCTATTTACAACACACACACACACCCACACACACACACACACACACACACACACACACACACACACACACACACTGTAGGTTTTTATAATTATAATTAAAAAATTTAGGTAATTTTATGATCAGTATTGATTACACTTGTATTAAAAAAATAAAGCAAGCACCTGTTTCTATGACTTGGTAAATGTCATACATTACAACAAATTTTTTTCGAATACTTTATTAAATTTACTGTGCTTCAAAATTCATTTGGTCTCTTTCTTCATGGTTTATAATTTTATATGTATTAATCGTTGTAAAAATCACGAGAATTACTGCAATTAGCCCAGCAATGGCATGATGTGACCCCATAACATATTTCATGTGATCATCAGATTTAACTGAATCCATAAATGGTATTTTATCATATACATTCATAAAAGATGTTATTGTAATAAACAAACATAAGATAATTAATATAATAAGTATAAAATATGTGAATATTTTATTACCGAACATATCTTTTTTTGTTCTTTTTTATATAGGAGAAAAATAATAAAATGACTATGAAATTTAATTATAATTTAATAATTTAATAGATGTATAAGCTGTTTAGCTGGAGGAACGATTTTTTGGGCATAAGAAACAATTGATTTATATTGATATTGATGGTAAGTTAAGATAAATGTAATTAATAAAAGAGCCATAATAGCAATTACTAATGACATTAATGATTTGGAAATATTTGTTCCCAAAAGATAAAAGGTGGCTAATAAACCAACCAAAAAAGACAGATACATAATAGAAAGGGACCAATTTGTTTTTTTCTTAACGACATTCATTTTTTCCTGTGATATTTCCTTATTATCATGTGTCTCATTAATTGTGGGAGTTGTTAATGTGGTTGGTATTGGATTCCAATAAGATTCTTCATGTACTCTATTAGCTATTCTCAAATCCATAACATGAGGTTGAGGTAGTAACTGAGGAAGTTGTTGATGATTCTCGCCTGAAGCCGTTGTTGTTGTTGTTGTTGTTGTTGTTGAAAGATGAGGATGTACCATTTTATTTAACGATTTTCTTTTATTTTTTTAATTATAGTTTTAATTAATGTTTCACTATTGAAGGGTATTAGTGTTTTGAGTCGATGGCTGTTTATATGTATTAGGGCTTCTTCAAGTGGGAAATAACAGGCAATTTTTTCTTCATCTAAGCGATGACTGAAAGGAAAACGATGCATATAATTCTTAATTGCACGGTTGTTGGTCTTCTTATCATTTAGGTTGAAAATACATCCTAAAGTTCCAAGTATCCAATTTAAACATCGAGACCGAGAGTGCGTAAATTGAATTAAATTATTTGCATTTTCAGTTTCAATTAAAATACTATAATCACACTGATAGGTTTTACCATTCAGTGCTATCCATTCCTCTGATATCATTGGTAAATTATATTGGTTATTATGAATCATCCCCAATTTAATTCTTTTAATAATTGGTATAAAATCTAAATGAAAACAATGTGTTTCTTCCATAAACTCTCTAATTTGGGTAATTATCGGAATCTTTTGATCAATTTTTTCAGGTTGACCACGAGGAAGTGTATACTCTCCCTCTATTGTATTTCCATTACCAAACATATGTTGATATAAATTAACATATTCGGCTTGACTCATGGGGGACGAATTTTCAAAAATAATAACATTTTTCGTTTTATCATTCCATTTATGTCGATAACTTTTATTATTAAGATACGAAATATAAAAGTATGATGGAGAATGTAACATTAGGATTTTACATTTTTTTAATATAACTTTTTCGTCTGTACTAAAACATTGACTGGCATCTACATATAAAAGCCCTAAAGATTTTTTAGTTTTATTATCATAATTTAATTGGTTTGGTTTTAATTGTATTAATGGCATATTTATAGTGGGAGGAAGATGTGCATTTTTGTAATAAAAATCAGTTTCTTTACAATACTGAGATGACATACTGACTATTTTGTATATAAAAATGAATGGTGTTTATATAATAATTTATATATTTTTTGTATTCTAACGGAACATGGATTATATTCATTAATGTGTAGTAGGGAGTGGTGGTGGTGGTGTGGTAAGGTTGTTGGGGTTGTGGTGAGGTGGTGGTGGTGGTGGTGGTGGTGGTGGCGGCGGTGGCGGTGTTTGGGTTGTTGTGTTGGTTGGGTTTTGGAAGGGTGGTGGTGGTGGTGGTGGCAGTGTTTGGGTTGTTGTGTTGGTTGGGTTTTGGGAGGGTGGTGGTGGCAGTGTTTGGGTTGTTGTGTTGGTTGGGTTTTGGGAGGGTGGTGGTGGCAGTGTTTTGGTTGTTGTGTTGGTAGGGTTTTGGGAGGGTGGTGGTGGTGGTGGCAGTGTTTGGGTTGTTGTGTTGGTTAGGTTTTGGGAGGGTGGTGGTGGTGGTGGTGGTGGTGGTGGCAGTGTTTGGGTTATTGTTTGGGTTGTTGTGTTGGTTAGGTTTTGGGAGGGTGGTGGTGGTGGTGGTGGTGGTGGTGGTGGTGGTGGCAGTGTTTGGGTTATTGTTTGGGTTGTTGTGGGGGTTGTTGTGTTGGTGGGGTTTGGGTTATTGTTTGGGTTGTTGTGGGGGTTGTTGTGTTGGTGGGGTTCGGGTTATTGTTTGGGTTGTTGTGGGGGTTGTTGTGTTGGTGGGGTTTGGGTTATTGTTTGGGTTGTTGTGGGGGTTGTTGTGTTGGTGGGGTTTGGGTTATTGTTTGGGTTGTTGTGGGGGTTGTTGTGTTGGTGGGGTTCGGGTTATTGTTTGGGTTGTTGTGGGGGTTGTTGTGTTGGTGGGGTTTGGGTTATTGTTTGGGTTGTTGTGGGGGTTGTTGTGTTGGTGGGGTTTGGGTAGGGTGATGGTGGGGGTGTTGTTTGGGTTGTGGTAGTTTCCATATCTTTTATTATTTGAGGAAAATTTTTTACCAAAATTTTCCCAAATTGTTTTTCCTGACATTTATACCGAAATAAAATATATGAAAACAATACTGCAAATTCTTTTTTTTCTATAGTTTCTTTTACAATACTATGTATAATATCTCGAGGTATATTATCATGGTAAATGGTTTGGCATATGGTATCCATTCCTTCAATTAAAGATTGAATTAGATTTTTTTTATCATTTACAGATACCTCTCGAAATTTTCGTATTGTAATCTCAATTTTGTTCGAGGATAAATCCATGAAACTTTTCAGAAAGCTACATTCCGGATTCCATTGAATATGAAGAAGTAGAGGCTTGTCAGAAATGTCAAAATTCCATAGCCCAAGATTACAAAAAGCACATTTCACATGATCACTAAGACCTGTATAAAAGAATCCAGCTGAACTTAGATCTTCTGAGTTTGGTAATGTAAGTGGCCATGTGCTAAAACTTTCCAGGCGATTTTTACAATCTTCATATGTTCGATCGACACTGGGACAATGAGGTGACAATGAGAGGACTAAATTTGATTGCAGAATAACTTCACATAACTCTAAAGGGACATTACCAACGGGTTTTCCCATGATAAATGGACAATAAGGAACTCTTTGTCTATGTTTATTATGTGGAATATCGTTTATTTGCCAGTTCTTGATAACTGTATTGCAGAAAATACATGCACATGCATCGTTTCTTTTAAGATAAAAAAATCCATCCCTAGCTAAATTTAGAGGGGAAATCCATGGGAATTTCCAATTGTTAAATGTGTCTAGACGTGCACTTTCAAACTTCAAAAAAAAAATGTTGTTAAACATTCTGATAGGTGTTTTAATTTGTGAAATAAATGTACAATTATGTTCTGGATATACAATTGCATTACTATTTATATTGAATGTAAGTGACAAATGACACTTTATACATTTCCATAGATTTTCTTGTTTGTTATAATAAAACCCATTTCGTTTTAAAATGTTTAAATTTATTTTGAAATTTAAACCTTCTAATGTTTTCATGCTATGTTGTCCACTCATTTTGGTATGTAATTAATGAATGGTAAATTTATTAAATCCGTCTGACCATATTATATATTTTACTAGGCATGGCATTATATATATTTTTTTTTTTATTTATATTTCGAGATTCTTCAGGTTTACAGTAAAGGCTTCAAACTCTTCTTTTCAATTCCAATTCCATTATCATCACTAGTGTTCTAGGCGATTTGTAAAAAAAAAAAAAAAACTTGGTGGTTATATAATAAACATATTGAAATAAAATTAAAATAGTGATAGGATGATATCAAAGCAAAAGAAAAACGAAGAATTTTGCAGCAAACATGAATTTGAATTAAAAATTAGCCAAATGTTGGAAAAAGGTGGGCCTGGGAGTCGGAAAATTTTTACTCGAGAAAAATTAGAACAATACATTGAGGAAGTCAAAAATGCTAAATTGAAACTGAATTGGAAATCTTCTCATGAATATGATCTATTGTCTCGATATGATGTCAAAAATCTATTTGGGGATGATGTCTTAGTAACCATCGACGAAACTGAACGAAGAATGAAGCGGGGGACAAAGCGTAAACTGACCAGTGACAATCGTCATTCTACTACGGTTGTAACAACAACAACAACAACAGGAGCAACAACAGCTGATCCTGGCCGGATGTGTCGTCGTTTCATACATCAAGGGCAATTGTATGATACGATTTATGATGCACACAGAGCAGTTTGTCACGGAGGAGAAAAAAGAACTTATTTTGAAGCAAGTAAAACTATCGCTAACGTCACTCAACAATCGGTGAAACTCTTTATTTCACTCTGCCACATATGTAATTTGAAACGACTTCCTCGACGAAAAAAGGGGGTAATACGGCCCATTGTATCGACCAGTTTTGCGGAGCGAGGACAAATGGATTTAATAAATATGCAAAAAGAAGGAGGATGTGTGTATAAATATATTTTACATTATCAAGATCATTTAACAAAGTTTTCGGTTTTACGAGCTCTTCGCAGTAAACGGGCGATTGAAGTGGCACGCCACTTACTCGATATATTTGCTCTCTTGGGAGCCCCACGAATTCTGCAGAGCGATAACGGCCGTGAATTTGTGGCAGAGGTGATTCAAGAGCTAAAAAACGAAATGTGGCCCAACATGCTCCTCATTAATAGCAAACCTCGTCATCCACAGAGCCAAGGGAGCATTGAATGTACAAAAGAAAATGTAATCAAAATGCTTGGCAGTTGGATGTGTGAAAATCAAACGCGAGATTGGTCAGCTGGACTTCCCTTTGTGCAATTCACCAAAAACACAGCATATTCACGTGGAATTGGCGTATCGCCTTACAAGGCAGTTTTTGGTATAGAACCACCAATATATATGAATAATAATACACCTTCATTAATAAAGATGATGCAATTGAAATTAAGAGAAAAATAGAGGTGATGAGTTAATAGTACATTATTTCTTCAAATTTATTTATGTTAGTTAAAATGCACGTGCTAAATATCAACGTTCATTATTAATTTATTTTTGTTTTTGTTTTTGTTTTTGTTTTAGGATACGAGAAGTTTGACTGAACTAAAAGTTGGTTGGGAATGAAAAAGACTAAAGGAAACTAGTACTAGTGTCCCCCCCCCCAAAAAAAAAAAAAAATATAAAAAACATACCTCATAAACCCAAAATGGTTCTGGATGGGTTCTACTGAAGATGGATGGGTACCCAGCATCATCACAATTGAAATTCATAATGCAAATATTGGATATAGGTTCGATGATAACTAAATTGTTTGTTGAACTAGTTTCCAACATTGACCATCATATATAGTAATCAACTCAAAATTGGTATGGACCAGGGGAATCCGACTGTCTAATTAAAACAAAGCAAAGCAATGCGATGGTCAGAGATAGATGTTGATGTAATGTGATTTCTGCCCAGTGCTCGGAATGTCAAAGTGAAGAAATTCAAAGAAGCGCGGGTAAACGGCGTGAGTCATATATCATATAGTGGGGAGTTGATGATTGAGATTCATTCAGTAGGCCGTTACTTAACATATATTATATTAACCTAACCTAACCTATGTTAGGTTAGGTTATGTAGGGTTGGTTAGGTTTGGTCATATATCTACGTTAATTTTAACTCCAATAATTTTTTTTTAACTCATACATAATGAAATGGGTAGCTTTATCATTTCATAAGAAAAAAATTAGAGAAAACATATAAATTCGTGAAAACTTGGCTTATTAGGCAAATCAGACCTTACATAGTAGGCTGAGAAGTCCGTTCTGGCTACTAGGTACCACATATATCCAACTCGAATTGATATACTCTCTGTAGTGATACTTTTTTTTAAATAATATTTACAATAAGAATAAAGGTATTAAAAAAATATATAATATAATATCATTTCTATACTACTTATTATTAAAATACTTATTTGTCAATTTAATTATATGGAGAATAAATGTGAATTGCTATATTCAATATCATAACCAGATTGTATTAACATGTGATACAAATAATACAACTGTAAATTATTTAAATTTGTGGTGTCAATTTTCCAATTTGGTGATAGATGAATAGGATTTTCTTTATAATAGTTAATCAATGCATCATGAAAAATTTGCTCATTCGGCATTAAAATAAGTTGTTTGTAAATTGCATCTGAAATTTTATTTGGACATTTTGAAGAATTATAATACGGGATAACCATATTATTAATGATCATAAAAGCTAATTTGAAAGGTGAATTGGAATTATGAAAGTTGTTTTTATAATTTGAAACTTTTTCTTGTATAAATTGAACATATTTTCGTTTTTCTTCTTCATCATTTTGATTATTAATAAATATGTTTGTTTGATCCTCCACAATCATTAAATTTTCAGTATTATCTTCTTTGAATGGTGGCAGTGGCGATTGTTGCGGTGCCGGTTGCAGTGGTGATTGTTGCGGTGTCGGTTGCAGTGGTGATTGTTGCGGTGTCGGTTGCAGTGGTGATTGTTGCGGTGTCGGTTGCAGTGGTGATTGTTGCGGTGTCGGTTGCAGTGGTGATTGTGGCGGAGTCGGTGTCGGTGGTGATTGTGGTAGTGATGGTGATGGTAGGTGTGATAGGTCAGAATCCATTTTAAGGATTGATTTTGGGATTTTTTTTTATACATTTTATATATATATAAAAAAAAAGAGGGGCTGGATTTTTATTATAGAAAGAGACATTATACTAAGATGGTAAACCAATGTTTTTAAGTAGGGGTGGTGGTGGTGGTGGTGGTGGTGGTGGTGGTGTTGCTGCTGCTTTTGGTAATATACCTTCATCTTGATTGATAAACGTTACAATTTCATCCTTTTTTCCCGGTTTGAATGATGTCAGTTAAGAGATGGGGATTTCGGGTTCTTAAACAATATTATCATTAGTCATCAATATCACTAAAAATACGAAAGTAATTCCCTTCGTCACATGATTCCGTGTTAATATGTCACAAAAAATTATTCCTGTTTGGTGTATTCATGTTTAATCTTTTGCTGGTTTATATACCATTCTTCATAAACTTCCAACTTTCTAGTTAATTTCAAATGTATTTTTTTTATACATTAGATGTCTATATGATTTAAAACAGTGTTGCCTTATCTAGATTTAAATAACCAAGTGTGTATATATGCTTGTGGGTGCCGGATGTCAAAGAGTGACTGAGCGGAGGAGCTGTGTGTGTGTGTGTGTGTGTGTGTGTGTGTGTGTGTGTGTGTGTGTGTGTGTGTGTCTTTGTGTCTTTGTGTGTGTGTGTGTGTGTCTTTGTGTCTTTGTGTGTGTCTTTGTGTGTGTCTTTATGTGTGTTTAAGTGTGTGTGTGTGTGTCGTTGTGTGTGTCTTTATGTGTGTTTAAGTGTGTGTGTTTTTGTGTCTTTGTGTGTGTGTGTGTCTTTGTGTGTGTGTGTCGTTGTGTGTGTGTGTGTGTGTGTGTCTTTATGTGTGTTTAAGTGTGTGTGTCTTTGTGTCTTTGTGTGTGTGTGTGTGTGTCTTTGTGTGTGTGTCTTTGTGTGTGTCTTTGTGTGTGTCTTTGTGTGTGTCTTTGTGTGTGTCTTTGTGTGTGTCTTTGTGTGTGTCTTTGTGTGTGTCTTTGTGTGTGTCTTTGTGTGTGTCTTTGTGTGTGTCTTTGTGTGTGTGTGTGTGTGTGTCTTTGTGTGTGTCTTTGTGTGTGTCTTTGTGTGTGTGTGTGTGTGTGTCTTTGTGTGTGTCTTTGTGTGTGTGTGTGTGTGTGTCTTTGTGTGTGTAAGTGTGTGTGTGTGTGTGTCTTTGTGTGTGTGTGTGTGTGTGTGTGTGTGTGTGTGTGTCTTTGTGTGTGTGTCTTTGTGTCTTTGTGTCTTTGTGTGTGTGTGTGTCTCTTTGTGTGTGTAAGTGTGTGTGTGTGTGTGTGTCTTTGTGTGTGTGTGTGTGTGTGTGTGTGTCTTTGTGTGTGTGTGTGTGTGTGTGTGTGTGTGTGTGTGTGTGTGTCTTTGTGTCTTTGTGTCTTTGTGTGTGTGTGTGTCTCTTTGTGTGTGTAAGTGTGTGTGTGTGTGTGTCTTTGTGTGTGTGTGTGTGTGTGTGTGTGTGTGTGTGTGTCTTTGTGTGTGTGTGTGTCTTTGTGTGTGTGTGTGTGTGTGTGTCTTTGTGTGCGTGTGTGATTCCTGTGTGAGAATGCGTTTTGTGTGTCAGAATGTGTGTGTGTGTGTGTGTGTGTGTGTGTGTGTGTGTCTTTGTGTGTGTGTGTGTGTGTGTGTGTGTGTGTGTGTGTGTGTGTGTCTTTGTGTGTGTAAGTGTGTGTGTGTCTTTGTGTGTGTGTGTGTGTGTGTGTGTGTGTGTGTGTGTGTGTGTGTGTGTGTGTGTGTGTGTCTTTGTGTGTGTGTCTTTGTGTCTTTGTGTGTGTGTGTGTCTCTTTGTGTGTGTAAGTGTGTGTGTGTGTGTGTCTTTGTGTGTGTGTGTGTGTGTCTTTGTGTGTGTGTGTCTTTGTGTGTGTGTGTGTGTGTGTGTGTGTGTCTTTGTGTCTTTGTGTGTGTGTGTGTGTGTGTGTGTGTGTGTGTGTGTGTGTGTGTGTGTGTGTGTGTCTTTGTGTGTGTGTGTGTGTGTGTGTGTGTCTTTGTGTCTTTGTGTGTGTGTGTGTGTGTGTGTCTTTGTGTGTGTGTGTGTGTCTTTGTGTGTGTAAGTGTGTGTGTGTGTGTGTAAGTGTGTGTGTGTCGTTGTGTGTGTGTGTGTGTGTGTGTGTGTGTGTGTGTGTGTGTGTGTGTCTTTGTGTTGGTGTGGGTGTGTGTCTTTGTGTTGGTGTGGGTGTGTGTGTGTGTGTGTGTGTGTGTGTGTGTGTGTGTGTGTGTGTGTGTGTGTGTGTGTGTTGTATAAAAGGAGGTGGGATCCGAGCAGTATCTCAATTCTCATCCTGCGTTTCTTTGGATATTACTACAGTGAACTTCTAAAAGTTATACTTACAACCATTGTTGTGTAGTATATTAACATTTACTAAGGCGTAAATAAGGCGTAAGTATTTCAGTTTGTTTTTTCTTTTTTTTTTCTTTCTTTTTTTTAAGTAGTAGATAACTTTCAATTTTTGATTGAGAGTGTTTCTGTTTCTCCTTGAATAGATTGATGATCATCTTAGTCTATTTCAATACACCAGACTATTTCAATTATAATATATATATTTTTCAGGTTGGGAAAAATGAACCAAATGGATATTGGTAATGGGGAATCAGTTGGCATTGAGAAATTGGGAAATGATGAAGAGAGGAAAGTAAATGAAGGAGGAGTTGAAGATGAAAAGGGAGATGAAGAAAGCGGAGAAGATGAAGATAAAAAGGTAACTGAAGAGGAAGATAAAGATATAAAGGTAATTGAAGAAGAAGATGAAGATATAAAGGTAATTGAAGAAGAAGATGAAGATAAAAAGGTAAATGAAGAGGAATATGAAAAAATCAAGTTTTTTATAAATAAATTTGACGCTCCATTTAAATATGATTCTAATTTTAAAAAATTTAAAGAATTGAAAAGTGAGCTAGATAGGATATTTCTTGAAACTAAATGTAAAGCTGAATGCTTAGAAAAATGTACATTCACTAAAGAAGAATTATCCGAATCCGGATTTCAAGATTTTATTAAATATGACCATATGGACCGGATATATAATTATTTCATTTATTATGGTTGGTATTCCACCATAACAGCAAGAATTAAGTATAATAATTGTTGGGTATATGTTCACATATATTATGTTTATGCAAACAATTGTTGTAATATGTGGGTTACTGAGGATGCTCAAATATTTCTTAAATTTCTTGTCAATGAATTTTTTCATCCAAGTAAACCCCATTCCGAAGAAATTTGGTTAGCTATGAAAAATGATAACTTAAATGTAGAGAAACCTCCACAATATACATATTAAGTTTTATCATGATGAGATGATGTAAAATAGGATTGAATGTTTTTTGAAGATAAAAAACACTAACGCAATATTACCAGATTTTCTATGGTGGATGTGAAGGTCCTAATTCCACATACATCAAGTTAATATCTTGTGATGACCATGAATTCATCATTAAAAGGAAAGATGCCTTCACCTCAAATTTAATTCAAGCTATGATGTCAAGTTCAACAACGTGTATTGAACAGGAAAAAAATGAAATCCATTTTAAAACAATTCCGTAAGTATAAAGCTGTTAGAACAAAGTGTTATTATATAAACTGTTATATTTAGAGATTAACTGTTATTTAGAGAAACATATAAACTGTATATAATAAATAAATAATTATAATACTTTTATTTTTTTATTTTATTTCTTCAGATCATATCTTCTTCAAAAAGCGTGTACATATTTCACCTACAATACTCAATTCAAGAAAAATGAGATTACTACTGATCCTGAATTTCCAATTGAAAATAATATTGCTCTAGATCTGCTTTTGGTTGCTGATTTCCTTGATTGTTAATAATGACATCCATAACCATATATTTTTTACTAAATGTTGAAAGATTAAAATATAAAAACAAGCTTTAATGTTATATTATTTTTAGTTTATTTTGTGGCTTGAAAATGATTCCAACCCTTTTTTTATTATTATTAATATTATTATTATTATTATTATTAATAATTATTCCAGTAATTCCAATGAATCAAGAGTATGATTGCAATGAAGTTATAGTATTGAAAGATTCAATTAAATACTGGTTTGATAGAGGTGATGAGCAAATTAAATATAAACATGAAGAACTTTTCAATATATATGATTTACTATCACAACAAGAATGGTTCGAGTTCCAGTTAAACTTTAAAGACACTATACAGGTATATATACTAATAGGACGAAATTCATCTATTATACTTCCAAACCAAATAAACATAACTAACTTAGCGTCAATTTTAATAGAATGCCGTTATTATAATAATGAAAATGTACAAAGTTATAATGAAAATGTACAAAATTTATCTTTTATTAAAGATGCATATATGATTAGGACTCCTGTTAAATATATGAAATTTTCTGTATTGTGGGATTATAAAAATATACTACTATGTTGGAATCACTTGTCTATAATAGTAGGAGGTATCAATAACGAAACTCAGGTGTGTAATAATTTACAAGATAATTTGAATGTCATAATGTGTTGGTTATATGAAAAATATAACATTACAATCCTTGATAATAGTTTAAATATAAATAACAGTAAATATGTTACAAATGGAACCATTTATATAGGTATTACACACACGAAGAAAACGATATCATTATTTGTTAAGAAATTTTTCATTATATTAACAATTGTTTTCACAATTTTAAATGTTATAATTATTTTACATGGTGTTTTTAAATTGGTATGTTTTTTTTTGTAATATCCCCTAAATTCCCATATATATCGTATATATGACTTGAAATTTTAAATTGGTAATTCCAATCATTCCAACATTGAAGGAAAATATATGGGTGGTGAGCTGTACTTTGGTGGTAGGTAGCCTTGGCTATTGGCTAAGATATAATAACTTAATCCTCAATAAAGAGTTTTAATTTTTGGACTGACATTATTGTAAGAAGGGCCTTTTGATATACTACTATGTTAATCCCAATTACCTATTATTTGGGAAATTTGAGACAAAGATATGATGATACTACCCTATTCAAACCCCAACCCTAAATAAATTTTGTTAACAATGAGTGAGTATTTCTATTTCACGATTTATAAATATGGCTCTCATTGTAATTGTGTTATGGACCCGACGCCTCCACAGAGAATGGAGAAGCGATGGCAGCGCTGCTATCTATGAGCCGTCACCCACAAGTATGGGAAAAGAAGGCGCCCTCTTCTGGTCAAAAGTACAATTATCTGTGGTGAGTGACTCTTACTATGATTGGACACGGAATGGATTATTACAGTGCGATAGGTGTGAAGGAAGTGGACTCGACAAGGGTGTGGTCAGAGACAGTGTCCTGTGTGTGTCGCTCTACATAGCGACATTGACTCAATGATATTTTTTGGAGGCTACATTCAGTTTTATTATGTACATTAATGTACTTTCTATATATTTATATAATAAATAAAGAAGTAAGTAAATAAATAAACTTTTATATTATTTATCTCCATTCTTAGTGTTGTATTCCTTCCTATATGTTATGAACCTCATAAATTCCCCTTATGAAGCCAATGTACGTGATTTGTTAAAAACACTGAGCCCTGAAGATATTAGATGTCTGGCTCAGACATCAACAGGTAATCATCGCCTTTCACCTAAAAGTTCTCAAGAAGCCCTAAATATAATTTTATACTACACTTCAGACTTGAAACGCTTGTTTTCTTATCGACGTCTTACTGCCCAAAATCTTTTTAACTACCTCTATAAAAATCAAGTACCATCAATGCCTTTTGCTAAGAAAATGGAATTGGTAATAGCTGTAAAAGAGTTTTGGACAAAGCAGCATGGTAAAATAGGTATCGGATATTCAACTGAACAAGGAAGAGCACATTCAAACCCCCAAACCGAAATCACAAGTGCTATCCAACTCTCAATACCCGGAAATACGAACATCATTTTATGTTCCAATCCAAGTTTTATTCAATATACAACTGGTGAAACCAAGAATATAATTAAAAATCCTAAACAATGTAGTTTTATGGGTACTGCAGAACGTACAAATTTAGGAACAGTACAATGTCAATGTGATTCATATATAAGTACACTATTACAGCATCAGACAGAAGAGAGTGAAATTAAAACTTTTACTCAAACAAATAATGAAAAAAAACAACCTGTCTTATGTGATGATGTTCCTAAAACTTCTATTCGAACTAATAATGAAAAAAACAAATTTGTATGTGGTGTTCTTTCCCCAGTAGAACATAAAATGGAAGTTATAAGAAGTGACGAGTTTATACAAAAATTTTGTAAATGGTATTTTAGAATGATTAATCGTTTGCAGCCAGAGTGTTTCCACCTACCCGGAGATACTTTTCGAGGTGATATTTTTTATGACAACAGTTACACTGATACTTACTTAATTGGCCAGTCAAATAGTGAGAGACATGCTTTTGGAGGAGGAAATACTTTCCAACTTTTAAAACAAACATTTCAAGAGTATAAGATTCAGTTCAGTCCTAATTTAGAAAATGGAATACAAGCTTATCAATCCAATTTTGGTATGGTCAAAATCAGTTGTTGTGGCACCATACATATCCGAAACTCATGTGTGGGAATTTTTGAACAAGAAACGGGTATGGTATGCAGTCCAAATAATCATGTATGGAAGATAATGTATATAAAGATAAATTTAAAACATGCTAGTACACATAAACCTCCAAGTCTACCTTCATGTCAAGTGTTTGAAATTAAAATTTGAAATGGGTTTTTTGATTAACAACGAATAAATAACAGAATAAGTGAAATCTATAGACTTTACTTCTCCGGGATGTAGACGTATTCTGTCAGGATATTCTTTTTGATTTATAAATATACTATTTTAATTGATATAATCGCAAGATAAAGATTGTGTAATAACATTATGTACTTTTGAATAATATTATATATATATTTTTTTTTCCAAAGATATAAAATATGGGTTCTGTACCAAGATATAACCATTAAGGTTCCTAGACTCATCACAAGGATAACTAGTGGCACTAAAAGGCAAGTAGTTATTTCAGTCAAACTAAAATGGAATGGAATTGGTGTATATATGACATGAATAGTATGGTTTGGTCCTATTTAGATCTATTTTCTAAACATGTTATTTTCATGTTTTTTTCAGGAGGATATTCTAGCAATAATCATCATGGTATCATCCTCCAAAATCACCAAAATCAACAAAACCCCTAAAATTATCAAGAAAAATCCCACTTTTGATGATAAATTTTTTGAACTTTTAATTAATGAGCGAGTGAAGAAAGTGGTGGACATGCTTATCAGTGTCCATGGTATTCATGGTAAAAGGAAAATTTATATCATCTCCAAGTTGGAAGATTGCTGGAATATGAGATCAACTATTCCACTAAAGCGAGACACTTATATAAATTTATGTTTATCATTGTTAAGAGATCCAGCATATTCACATGATACCCTTAGGAAATTTAATGTTTTAACCCATAATGAATGTGGTGATTACATGTTTGGACATCCTGTTATAGTCAATGATAACCAACGAACAGGAAGTCAGATTGATATTCAATACTCATGTTCGGAAGTGATTATCGGGACAGTGACTACTGAACAAGGACTGGTCAATGGTTTCATAAATACAGGAAAAATTACATTTACAAGTGTTAGGTGTACCTTTCTTGAATATTCAAAGGCTAAAAAATTCTATGATATGTTCATTTTAAATTGAACTATATATATATATATATTTTTTTTTTTAAATCAGTTCATATTTAGGTAGGGTTGATTTTAGGTTTGGTCATATAGATATTTAGGTAAGGCTGCGATATTGACACTACTAAATACCTAACCATAAAAATACCTTTATGGTTTATATGACAGACAATTTGTAAAATATTTTTTAATAAATAGAATCATCCAGTCTGCTATATCTGTGGTTTTCATGTGAACCCTGTTTTGTTATAATAAGAATAACTTCATATATAATGAAAAAATTCTAATACAACTATATATTTATTTATTTACCATAATTTTTGAAAATATATTTTCAATTTTCTTCTATAAATTTACCATGGTCTGTTACTGTAGGTGTTTACCACAGCTCTGTTTTTGTATATTTATACCAGGGGAGCCAGACAGATCACTGATAAGTGATCCAGTCACCAGAGACACTAGTGTGTTGTACCAGTAACCAGACACACTAGTGTGTTGTACCAGCTTCACACCAGTGGGCTATTTAGAATTTATTTCAGAAAAATTATGGTAAATCTCAAATACACAAATAAACAAAGAAAACAACTATTTAATCATAGAAAGAAATTGGTATAGGTTATAAAAAAAAAATGAATAAAAATCTTCTAATTGATAATAATAAGATCAATGACAAGTTTTTACTAGGCCTAACTCTAATTATGAATCAAAATTTATGTTTAAAACTTTCAAATTTTTCTTCATTCCAATATTATGGAAAAGATAATATACTCCATATACATCCTGTATTATGTGAAATGAAGCCACTAGGTTTACTGGGCCAGTCATTAGATTCACTTTATCTTTCAAAGAAAATTATACCTAAAGAAATTCAGATAATATACATTAGCCCTCATCATATTTTTTCTCACGAAACCAATGGCCAAATTACAGCTGATTTACTCTTAGGTGGTTTCAAGAATAATATTACGCCACTTTATCTCTTAAATGAACATGATCTAAATTCCCTTGTTGCAAATCCCTCTCACAGATTTAGACTTATAGATGGTCGATCGGTAGAAATGTTTGATAATATGTGGAAGCTAGGAACTAATGATTGTGCAATTGATAGTAAAGATCATAATAATGATTTATTGGGAATTCGTCCCATTTTGGGCTTGTGTGATTTATTTTCTATTTCTAAGCGTTTAATATATTTAACCCAATTGAGCGATTTGATCAATAAAATTCACCAAGTATTTAATATAATTAAATATTTTCCCTATCTAATACATCCATATCGTTTGCTGGTTTCTGAAACAGGGAAATTTTATATTATGTCATTTAGTCTCCTTCATTATTTATTTTCACCTCATGCAGAAACCAAAAAAATTAAAGATATTGTGTTTTCTCATCCCCAATCTTTAATACAACGTACTGAAAATATTGAAAATATTGAAAGTAATACTCTAAATAGAATCAAAGTTAAATGCAAAGAAAATTTAATAATAGGTAGCAAAGACTTCAAAATATATCATAATTATTTAGCTCAAAGTAATTGTCGTCTACTTCTCGATATGTTACACTCTCTATTTGTAACTATTATATGGATTGCTAATGGTGGAGGAGTTATACATAAACAACATACATTGGTACGCAATTATTTGACCTTACAAGGGAATATTACCTTAAAACCCACTCACTCCCAAAATCCATATAAAGTTACATCACGAAAACCTATTCATAATCCTAGACTACCTTCTTCTTCCCAACCACCATCTCAACTTGAACTAACATCATCTCCACCATCACCATTATCTAATAATGTTAATCAACAACTGAATTGCCAGAATCCATATGGTTTATGTCATGCACAGATTATTTACAGTTCATTCCATACAGATGAAATCAAATGTAATGTGGCTCAACATGTTCATAATTATGGTTGCCTTCATTTGTTGAATTATACTCCAACAGTTCTTGAGGAAGCCTTTAGTGAAACATTAACATCACACAGAGATAATATTCTAACTGATGTAATTGAAAATGAGATCAATATAATTTTAGCATTTATATCACAGATAAAAAAGGAGCTCGAGTCAACAATAATTTAATATATATATATATATATATATATATATATATATATATATATATATATATATGTCGTACCTAGTAGCCAGAACGCACTTATCAGCCTACTATGCAAGGCCCGATTTGCCTAATAAGCCAAATTTTCATGATTTAATTATTTTTCAACTACCTAACCTAACCTAACCTAACTTTTACGGCTACCAAACCTAATCTAACCTATAAAGATAGGTTAGGTTAGGTTAGGTAGGGTTGGTTAGGTTCGGTCATATATTTACGTTAATTTTAACTCCAATAAAAAAAACTTGACCTCATACATAATGAAATGGGTAGCTTTATCATTTCATAAGAAAAAAATTAGAGAAAATATATTAATTCAGGAAAACTTGGCTTATTAGGCAAATCGGGCCTTGCATAGTAGGCTGAGAAGTGCATTCTGGCTACTAGGTCCCCACAGACCAGTTTTAGACCAGGCCTATTTCTACCCCCAGGAAGCACTGCTATGAAACAGGGGTATCAGGGTGAAAGACGCTATCCAATGTTCGTATCCACTCAGCTGTGTGGTGGTCTAAATGGAAGATTATTCATGTGTAGATTAGAACTGAGGATAGTCGTGACCCCTGCAGGTAACCCCACATATTGACTAGATGACCATCATATCAAAAATAACACAACTAAGTCAACAAGAATGTTGTTTCGTTATATATATAATATAATCAGTAGTATACATTATTAGTTTAGATGTGAGACATTTTTTTATATAAAATAAAATAATAATGTCACTATCAAATTCCTTATATATTATAATATTTATAATATTTTTAATTGTGATCTTTTCAATTATATATTTATATTATTCAAGAAATAGGTCAACAATTTCAACTCAGCATCCTCAACTGTCAATGAATTTCATTACAAAACTAATACTAAACCTGCTGGTCTGTTTGTTGTCTTTGAAAGTAAGTATTATATGGACCAAAATCGTGGTTACGATATGATTTCTCATGTAAATACAGTTAATTGTAATGATGATACAACGATTAATAATGATGAAAATAATAATGTATTTTGTAAATTTGATACATCCATATTTGATCAATTTAGAAAAGAGAATTGGTATTTTAATACCTTAACACCGATAATTTTATTATCTATTCGTAATCTTCCAAATTTTTCACCTATTGTATATGAGAATATTGAAGATCTTCCACTCTCTACAGATTATGAGATTACAACCTACGTGAAAATATGAAGAAAAGCTCAATTGCTAATGGTAATAAGTTACCAAAATGTGTATGGGTATCTTGTTCACATATTTGGGTTAATAGTCCAACAAATATATTCCGCAAGGTTTTCCTGTTTATTATTTTCCAACCAAGGAACATATAGATGGATATTATGCCCCACTTCTTCCTATTCAATTGAAACTTAGCCAGGTGAAAATATTATAAAATGTAAAATGTGGGCAAAAAATATTAATATAATGAGTGATCCATTTGCTGTGGTTAAATTTAGGATCACGGTTAAAATGTAGGATTTATAATACTGTAAAGCATGATAAAGCACTGTAAAGTACAGTGCTTTACACTGTACAGTGTAAAGCACTGTAAAGCAACCTGTTTAAATATTATTACTAAAAAGATAATTATATAAAAAATAAGGTATGTAGATTTTTTTTACAGTGCTTTACACTGTACAGTGTAAAGCAACCTGTTTAAATATTATTACTAAAAAGATAATTATATAAAAAATAAGGTATGTAGATTTTTCTTGGGAACAAATTATTCATTCTACTTTTGTATCAACACATCTTTATATATTTCTGAGCTTATAATATACAAAGAACTATTTTTTTTTTATAATTTTTAGACAATTATAAAATGATGGTGATATTGGTTCTATTTGTTCTTCAAGATCCCAACTGTCAACAAGGGTGGCGCAGTTGCTTTTTTTTTTTTGTAAACCATGAAAAAGCAATATGAAATCTACCCCAGAAAATATTCTGTTATAATACTAACAGCCCCCAAAAATATCATTCAAGTGTGGGATAAAATTGTCATATGGAGAAATAATTTAAAAATAAAAGTGGAATTTTTACAAAACTTTAATCCAACAATCAACTTGTATCATTTAGTGGAAAATTCATTTTTACTTATATTAGATAATGTTTCATCGATAAATGTAAGAAAAACATTTGCCGACGTATTAATTGATCTTCAAAACAGTGAAATAATTATTATAAAATGTGCTTCAATTACTTGGCCCTCAATAAATAAAGTGGAAAACTTTAATTTAAAACATTTTGAAGATGTTAAGATTATTTTAAGTATGAATGACTGGGAACGAAATTATGTATTGGTAAATAAGTACCTTTCATATGAATTTGCAGACATTAGTATTAAACCTCATTTAAAATCTTTAAATATTTTAACAGAAGATATAGGGAGTATCAATTCAGAAAAATTGAGAGCAAATCTACTTGATACTTGGAACAATGAAATACTCCCTATATACCCTTCTGAAGTTCCCCAGAGAGTGAATATACTGTTACTGAAGTAAATAGCAACAAACGCAGCAGTGAGTCACAATCAGGTTCAATTGGCATGCCTTCAAAACATAGGAAGTATTACTGCCTGGTGTTATAATGGATACTGCTCATTGGGAAGCGTGTCAAAGAAAGAATATATATGTGTGTGTATGTATATGTATGTATGTATATATACCTATTTTAGTTTACATAAAATATAGGATGGAAGAACATGTACGTAGTAAATTAATCTCTTTTTTACTCAAAATTCAATAATTTCATTCGTTTATTATGCTATGATAGTGAACATAATGTTAAAATAAATATTTTATTTATTTATTTATATATTTTTTTCAGATGATTGAACCCTTTTTGATTAAAAATCCAGGACGTTTTACATTGTTCCCAATTAAAAATCATGATATCTTTAAAATGTATAAGAAGGCGCTAGCATCATTTTGGACAGTTGAAGAAGTAGACTTGTCAAAGGATATTGTAGATTGGGAACAGAAACTTAATGACGAGGAACGTCACTTCATTTCACATGTTCTAGCATTTTTTGCCGCATCAGATGGTATCGTCAATGAAAATCTTGTTGAACGTTTCTGCCAAGAGGTACAAATACCAGAAGTGAGGTGTTTTTATGGTTTTCAGATTGCCATGGAAAATATTCACAATGAAATGTACAGTTTACTTATTAATACATACATAAAAGATTTACAGGAGCAGAACAGATTATTTAATGCTATTGAAACGCTGCCAGCTGTTAAGAAAAAAGCTGATTGGGCTCTAAGGTGGATTACCAATAGAACGGCAACATATGCCGAACGCATTGTTGCCTTTGCTGCAGTAGAGGGTATTTTCTTTAGTGGTTCATTTGCTGCAATATTTTGGTTAAAAAAACGTGGTTTAATGCCAGGTCTAACCTTCAGTAATGAATTGATTTCTAGAGATGAAGGGTTACACACAGATTTTGCTTGCTTGATATTTAAGTACTTGATTAATAAGCCTGATCAGAAATATGTATATTCTATCATTGATAATGCTGTGAAGATTGAACAAGAATTTTTAACAGATGCCTTGCCAATCAAACTTATTGGTATGAACTGTGATCTAATGGGGAAGTATATAGAATTTGTGGCTGACCGACTTCTCTTTGAACTCGGTTTTAAGAAACTTTATAATGTAGAAAATCCATTTGACTTTATGGAAAATATCTCATTAGAAGGGAAAACTAATTTTTTTGAAAAAAAAGTAAGTGAATATCAAAAATATGGTGTAATGAATTCAGATCAATACAGTGTTTTTACATTAGATTCAGACTTTTAGTTAATTAGTTGATGGATGGAATAGAACATGTTTTTTTTATATAGAATATAAATAATTTAATATAAAAATAAAAATATATATCTATTATCTTTTACTATTTTACTTATCATATTTATATTTTGACTTGATGAATAATGAATTAAATAACTTACATTCTCTCTTTCCACTAATTACAAGACTACAAAATATGAGGTATGTAATTATGGACATAATAACAAAACCATAATCTTCTTTATAAAATATCAACATATCACATGATTACCAAGCAGTACTACTATCGTCCGATGTAAACACCAAGTTTGGTTATCGCCATTGAATCAACTTTTCTATTTTATATTCACCAATGAATATAATTCAAAGAGAGAAATGAATCATTACATTAAGTTCCATGCAATATGCCGGTGATACAATATATAAGAGCCTCCGT